>NC_031502.1:766830-792521 GCF_000237925.1 Schistosoma mansoni | reverse complement strand
AAATCATCTTCAAAATTTACATGATTATTTAATTATTTGCATTAAAATATTTGGATTTTTATCTAATATAAAGGTCACGTTCCAGTGTGTGCTACTAATGTCGATAGATATAAGTAACATGTATCATCAATCAAAAGTGAAATGCCTGGTGGTAGAAGGTTAAGAAGATTAAAGAGAAGTCGTCAAGAATACAGAATGATTGATTTGGAAACGAAAGAACAATGAAGTCTGAGACGATTGATTGATATTTCTTGAAGGAACAGTGAATTTTGGGACAATTTTATTAACATTTTGCAAATGAAGAATGTACTGTATTGTTCTCAGATTTGACTAAGATGTTCTGTAATGTGTTCAAACACATTCAGTTGTCATCACTGGTATTCCCGTTCTCTACAATAGTAGCCGCGGTAGAAGTATTTGCAGTAGTAGTAGTTGCAGTAATAGTTGTAGTATTAAACACTATGTCAAGTCTCAAATTTCCTATTTTTCTAAATAAGAGTATATTTAATTGATGAATGATGTATTCTTGTTTAAACCATACTTATATATGAAATGTAGAGAATGAGATAAATTTAAGTAAATAGTGTAAAGAAAATGATCACTTTAATCCCAATATCTATCTATCTATCTATACCTATATACCAAAAGTGTAGGCAGTAAATAATAAATCTGGTTTTAACGATCACGACTTAGTTTGCTACGGATTTGGTTATTTCTTGTTGATTTACATCACTGATTGGGACCATTTGCAAAACATATTGAAAACAAAGTTAAAATGGATATATTTCGTCACAGTTTTGATCTCTTTAGTTTTGTACATTCATAATATATTAAAGCAAGGAAGTCCAGGATCTATAAGTCTTGGAATTAGTACAATATTCTTAAACCATTAAGACACGATTGACAGACTCATATTTTTTTCAATGATAGCTGGTTCAATCTTAACATGGATTATCTCTTCGGTTAATGTACCTGTTCTCAACTTTGAAAACACGTCTCGAATGTTCCCTTACATAAGTAAAGGGTCATTTTTGATTAGGCGTTATTCAGACAGACATGTTACATTAAAATTAGTTTTACCACTAAGTATATGATGATCATTCGAAAATAAGTACATTTTTAATTACGTGCTAGTTATCAACACACAGGCAACTCAGCACTATGGTGAAACATTTAATGTAGTTGACACTAAACTATCGTTGTGACTTGTTATTAATTGACTTCGGTTGGGAACGCAGAGCTTTGAGTTACTAATCAATAGCTTAATAGTACTGTTTTCATTACAGGATTTGAAGATTCTGAGCTCTATTGTAGTTGCCGCTTACTTTTGCCTTCTGATTTTATACACCGTTAAGATTGGTATAATAACGGTTATCGAAGTGAACTATTATTGAAGCACGGCACTACAGATCTGGTAAGCCCGACATGCGAACACGCAACAGAATTGCATGCCTCTCTGAACGAACACGGACCAGAATTGACAACCTCGGCGTACGAACTCACTACATAATTGGCGACCGCAACGAGAGAACACAAATCAAAAATGGAACCGCCGACGACATATTCCGTTACGATTCGAATAATCATCACATGCTCATTATTACAATGATGTCATATCATCACCTAACGTGGAATTATTATTTTTTTTCTTATTGACATTAAACTATGACATTTACGCAGTCAAATCACTAATCGAACAAATTATAATTATATGGACATTACACGTTATGATATTCGAAACTCACTGGATTATTTTTATGATCCAATGACGTAAAATTTTCCTGATTTAATATATTACACTTTATCATAGACATAAGTTTGGAGTCATACTCCCGATAGTAGAAACTTATGTTCTCGATGCAACTAATGTTCATTCATTTCAGAGACTGATCAATTACAGTCCTAAACATCACTGGGAAGATTCAAACAAACAATACCAAATGCTGCAATTTTCGTTTCACTATGATCCCTGGTTTAATGTCTAAACACAAATCAAGTATTCAACGCCGTATTACCAGCCGATTAATAATGATTATTTTCATATTATCTATTCATTCACATGTATAACTGAATGCTGCATCATCCGTTACCCATAAACACTATTCGATTACTGCAATTAATATTCTATTTCCATTGCACTGTACGCCAGAACATAGAGTTTAGAGCTAATCTCTCAAAGATACACTCTTGTTCTTCACATCCAAGTCAGTCTCACTCGCCGTCATCGATAATCATATGTATTGGTATTTTTATTACGCCTTAATACGGTTTCGTAACAAATGAGGTTGAGCGCATATCCCTCTAACTACACAAACCACGCTAGGCTGCATGACCATAAAGGAATACGACTCCGCATATCTCGTCTCAGCAGTCACTATTCTGTTCCTCTGGTCATTCTACTAATACATATTTAACGATAACTCGACGCACACGACATCGTACGCTGACTTCGCATTTTATTATCATTATCAGTACAGCAACGAATATCAACCGTTGATGCAGTCATCATCCTACGGCTGGATTGTTTTTAACCCTCATGAACTCCAGGCATGTAAATTCGAATATACTCATCGCTGAATCGACGCTATTTACTCTACTGCGGCTCATCAGAACATATTCATATTTCACTGTTCTTTATCTTCATATTCAGTCGGCACCACAAACCAATTTCTGTTATATTCTACCCGACTCATTTCCACAATCTATTCCACTGTCTTACCCATAAACAATTTATTACTCTATTTTCGCGATATTTCGAATCGTTCGTACGAACGTGTTATTTAATCATCCAAACAGTCACGACATAAATGCATGTTAAATTTTTTCGTACGCTTGCTAATTTAATCATAATCACATGCTAGCATCCCTATTTTTGTCCGCACTTTGACAATATTCATGTACCTTTTTACATAAGTATGACACTTTCGCTTAATACGCTCACCCCTCACATGACACTGTAATTTATCAGATATTGTACCATTTTTTTCCACATTTTAACGTTATCCACATACCGCTTCAGTGTTATATTTCGAAAACAGACATTTTTTTTAATAAATGTGCTATTTTCTACAAGGGGGCTATGTAGTATCAGTTTATATGTTAAGCCCATGCACTTTATTCTAGCTTTTGGTCAAGTTAACTCACCTATACATTATGCGTCATATTTTGATCTTGTTCATCATCTTTGCTTCGCTCGCTTACACTTGCTCGTGTGACCACAGCTTTCTGATCTGCATCATTTATCAATAAAAATGTAGTTGCTGCTTCCTCTTGCCTTCTGATTTGATACACCGTTAAGATTGGTATAATAACGGTTATCGAAGTGAACTATTATCAAGGCACGGCACTACAAACTCAACTATTGGATCTAACTGAATCATTTATGATCGTTTTCTTTATTGAGATATTTTTCTAGAAGTTTTTTCAAATCGTTATTTTGAATGCATAGCGATTTCATGGGTTTGAACCAACAACCTTTATCCTTATGTCCTGAAGTCGTCTATTAAGAGATATCATAAGTGAAAAGCATTGGATTACCACTTCACTGCAATGTAAACATTTAGCCCCCGAATGCCCTGGTACGGCCGAGAGTGAGGAGCGGCCCCCTCCCTCTCGAAATGCTCTCACATGGTCACGCGCATATAGCCTATGCCAGGGAAGTCCTACTTACTATCTTCTCGTGACGAAGGTGTTTTTTACGAAATTGAGAGGACGAAAAGCGAATGTCCGGCGATTTAACCGGGTCGGTGGACACGGAAAGCCCACCTAGAAGAGTTAGAAAACCCTGATTCCAAACCAATGGTGAACATGGGCTCCAGTATCCTGACGGAACAAATAGCGTATGAATCAATCGTTCGTGACCAGCTACCATGGGGTTGCATCTCCTCACGATGCTCCACTGCCTTGTGGATCAGACCTTTAGGTCAAAGGCTCTGGGTGTGGCCCCCTTAGAAGACCACCTGCTTCGGTGTGGACACCTGGGCAGTATCACAGCCCTCACACAAGTCAAATGAGATTTGTGTGGCACATATATATCTGGTGCCTCTTTGTACCAATATTTATGTGTTTAAATAAATAAAAATAAACATTTAGACTTTATTCCATTAACCTCGCCACTTTTTAGCAACCATAACACCAATGTTTTGTTATCAGGGGGAATATAAACTGGTTCATATTTGATCTTTCAAGTTTTTTTTATACAATGGATGTAGTTCATAATATCACCAAAAGAAATGAAACAGTTTATTCAATATCACAATAGAAAAACTAACTTAGTTTTATTTTCAAAGTTAAGTTACTGTTGATTTCATATATGCTTGTAAAAAAAGGTCTGATGAAGTTAATCCATAGAATAGTATACGTAAGCCACTTTTAGCTCATTAATCAATAACTTACCAAACTATCAATTGAATAACTAAATATGTTTATTCAGTTTTGTTGCTTAATTAGCTTAATTGTGTCAATCAGTCACTCAGTCAGTAAGTCACAAGGTAGAACTTCATACGTACGTACATCAGTTTGAGTTGAGTACTGGTATTTCATTTTTAATGTTCTGTTAATTCAAGTGTATTAATTTTTGTGGGAGATTATATACACGGACCGAATTATTCTGTCATAGCTATTTTTATATGAATGCATAAAATAAGAAATTCGTTGATATTTCAAAAGTCAGTCAGTAATCCACGATGTTGCGCCACCGTCCACCATTGTCTTCAGTGAGTAACTGCTTCTACAACAGAGACGGTTGAACCCCACTGACTTTAGCTTCTCACTAGAACTCCAGGAATGTCATCTTGAAACCAGTCACCAGTGAGCACACGATAATTAACAGTAATCATTTCCATAACCCTATACTGATAATTAATTTTTATTTGATTCCAACTGATATTCGAAATTACCTTCAGCGACTTATCTGTCAACATGATTTCCATTGGCGATTCGGGTTAATTCGTTTTTTTAAAAAACAAAAGCTCTATATACACCATTACCATAATACCATTTAATTGACCTATTTTCAAATTCGTGGATGCGCACTGCTGAGGAGTCTTATAATAGGACGAAACGGCCGTCCAGTGCTTCAAGGGTTTCCATAGTGGTCTAGCTTCAATTCACTCACGCTTTCAACTATGAAAAATACTAAATCTCCACAAAAAAACCTCTTCCGATAATAATAATCGTATGCTCACTAGTGACTGACTTCGGGAGGTAAATCCAGGAGTTCTAGTGAGAAACAAGGACCAGTGGAGTTCAAACCACGTCAGTTGTGAGATAGGAACTCACTGAAAACAATTGGTGAACGGTTGCTCAACTTTGTGGATTGGTTGAGGTTAGACATTAACACCACGGATGCCGGCTCAGTGGTCTATCGGTTAAGTGCTCTGGTGCGAAACTGGTAGGTCCTGAGTTCGAATCTCGCAAGGCAAAATCTTGGATGCGTACTGCTGAAGAGTCCCATAATAGGACGAAACGGCCGTCCAGTTTTTCCAGGTTTTCCATGGTGGTCTAGCTTCAATTGAATAACAACTTCAACTATGAAAATAATAAATCTCCACAAAAACCCACTTTCATAATTCCCAAAAATCAACTATCTAGACGTATTACGTAATCATTGGTCTGGTAATCATATGAAAAGCAAAATCTACTGTTCATCAATATAAACCTAATCATTAACTATAAAATATCATAGATTTTTACTAATTTTCTATACCTTGTATTTGACTGCATGTATAGTTTTTCATTTCACCCAGATACGATTAGTGTATCCTAAATAGAGGAACTGAAAAGGGATGATTATTTGTTGTAGATGATATTAGTTTTAGCGAAATGTACTGACTATCTGTATACACATTGGAAACTGTAATTGTTATATTAGGCTAATTGTAATGAATGCTTGCATATAAGAGGGTGTATATGAAATTGTTTCGTTGGATAGTTAATATTCAATAATAATCGATGCAACTGTAAGTCTAAGGTGCATGATAATCAAACTAGTTTATCATTACTATAGGGACTAACTTACATAATGGGGATTAGATAGCATTGTATTTCCCAAAATGATCGATGTTTATTGGCTAGACATATTGACGTAGTCAAATATATAACATACCTCAGGATAAATGACATAATTATACTACTGACCAACTAATAGCTGTATTAATGAGGCTTTACTTATAGACAGAAAAAAAGCATAAAAACTAGGCTTTAAAATATACCTCAACATTACTAACACAGGACTGTCGCTGTAATAAATATGTAATGAATGAGAACACAGGTAGGGATAACCAATATATTAAAAAAAACCGGAGTTCTTTCAGCAAATGTGAAAGCCATAAGTTCAATACTTCATTTTCAAATCCTCTATCGCTTGTCTCAAAACTAATCGTTCCTTCGTTACCATAACATTTACTCTCTGTTCCTGTGCTCTCCGATTCATTCTTCCCAAACTTCTGCTGCTAGACATTCTGCTTCTGATTAGCGTTACATACTTGTTCACTTGGTATTGTTTACTTGAATTTTCCCATTGATGTTTAGCACTGCAATTCATCAGTAACTTAGCGACATATGTGCATACTGTGCGTATTGCCTTGATACTGTCTTAATTCACAAGCATTCTAAGCAAAGACGGATAATGGATAGCGATGGGTTCGTATCCCAGAGTGACCATCAACTATGAGATGCAGGTAAATCCAGATGATGAGTCCCTAATAGGACGAAACGCTCGTCAAGCTGGATTTCACTGCTCTCCACTATCCATCTTTGGTTACATATTTGTGTTCACTATGCATTTGTTACTAGTACGTTTCACAGCAAAAGTCTACAAAAAATGAATGTACCTTTGGAGTAAGATAAGAATATGTCAGTGGTGACCACTGACATGTTACTGAAGTGACATTCTAAATGATGACAGTCAGAATGTTTCACATTGATTTAAACAAAATAACACTTGGCTTAGACTTTGAGGCTAGATTCGTAAACGTATCGTTGTCTCCACTAATTAATTATTTAAAATCAAAAGGAGACCGAAATAAAACAAATATCCCGCAGCTATGTATCTCAAGAGTAATTCAAAGCATCTTCACAAGTAAAAAGGATAATAATTACACTTACTAAAACTCTCCCATATAAAAATGCAAGGTTTCCGTTGTTCTTCGTGAAATTTTTGATGAATTCGGATAATTTGGATAAATAAAGTAAATTAGACACGAAAATGTATGTCATTTATAATAGAAAAAGATTAAGAAAATACAGATTCTAACGGCATCAATTCCAGATTATTGGTGTCCTGATTGACAGTGTATATTGCAAGTATACATTTTTAATTGAACAAAATTAATCTACACTTTCTTATTGAATGGTATATCATAGTCAAAGACATACCATCATAGACTAGCAGAAGTTAGACGTATTTCACATTTGTGAAACCCATCCACTTGTAAAAGTTATCAATTTAAGATCTTCCGAAAGAAATTAAACGTAAATAATTTTTAATATCAATCAACACAAACTAAAAATGTTTCGAAGGTCCTGATGGTAGATGTATATTTTGCTATGACTCCTTACTCCTCAGTGATATCTACACTGAATCAATGTAAAGTAAGTCTCAAACACGTGACACCAATCCTCTAAATATGCATTTAAGAACATTTGAATGTAAAAACGTTTGTAATGAATCATCTTCTAACGTCACCTGATATTCGAAATTCATTCATCTTTAGACTAAAAGCGAAGTCAAAGTAATTGTAGCTTACTTTTATTTCTATTAAAAGATGAGTTCTGAATGCAAATAAACATGACAAATACCTTTTAATAAATGATTAGACAATATTTAATGTAAAAAGTTGTTATATCCTG
Organism: Schistosoma mansoni; assembly: GCF_000237925.1. Classification (NCBI taxonomy): domain Eukaryota; kingdom Metazoa; phylum Platyhelminthes; class Trematoda; order Strigeidida; family Schistosomatidae; genus Schistosoma; species Schistosoma mansoni. Next base: position 784,670 of record NC_031502.1, on the reverse strand, counting down.
TGGAGATTTATGAATGGTAACTTTGAGAACTATTTATAGACCAATATGATATGTATATTTCCTATTGTATATTAGCTATGTAACTTAACTATTCATATTCATGTTCCTTATCTTATGAGCTTCATTTTGACCTATAGACTATTATTATACGATTTACCATTCTTGAGTTATCCCCAGTCTATTAATTACGGTTCCTCACATTCACAGACACATTTGATTGAATCTTGTACAAATGTTATTTTCTATTTTATGGTACAATGTGGTCAGTTTGTTTGGTATATAAACCCAGTATGTTTGTGAATAATGATTTATATTGCAGAGGCTGTTATTGGTATTCTGGACTTAACTGGCTGGGCTAGGCAGAAGCAGGATCGGTTAGCGCTCTAGACTGCTTGTACAGGTTTTGTGTATTATTGGATACGATCGATAAAATCACTCCTCTCCAACTGGTGGTCTTATCACCTCATATTATTAAAAAGGGCACACACTCAATCGATATAACAAATAGTATCACAATTTTACATTATTATTATTACCAAAACACAAATGAAAGGAATTTACAGTCCTCCTTTTTTTTTTAAAAAAAATATGAAAATGAAAATGGATCATTTATAAAGAAAAGTGAGTAGCTAATTCACTACTCCATGATGAATAAAAAAAAACAGGAAAACTATCATTTTAATTTACAAAACACTAAAGGACACTTTCAAGAAAAGAACCCATTTCAAATGTAACGATTATTCAATGTTCAATTATCTAGTTGCTTAATCTTCCATAACTCTGCCTGTAAATCATCTGGGGGCTACTGTCAGTCTCAAGCCCGGATAAAGAGAAGAGGGTTGGGCATGGGATTAGCGATCGTAGAAACCTAACCCTTTAAAAAAACGCTTTATTATTCCATAGATATATATATATATATCATGTATCATAATTTTGCTAAACCAAGAAAAGAAAAAAATGCAATGACAAGTTATTCAAAGTAAATAGTTTATATTGATGTTGGTTCTTCCTTCTTTTTTAAAAGGGGATTGAAAGACAGACCTGCAGCGTGTTTTGTTTATTTAAAAAAAAACAAAAACAAAAGCAAACAAAATCAATACAACAACATAATTATGACCATAAATAGTTACATATATGAGTATAATAAAGTAGAGTAGATAAAAAGATGTTATGAATCTGTTCTTTGTATTCATGATGGAAATGGAATATGTATCATTGGATCCAGTACGTTATGAAAATCAATCACGAAATGAATGTAGATTTATGTTAAGTGTATGGTTTGTTTTAAGTTTCCAATATATGAATACCCAATACCCTGAGTATATATATTAACTCATGTATATTTCATTGTTTCATTGAGATGAAGGTGAAATAGATCTATTCGAACGTGATCTATTAGATGATGTACATTGATCTGGTGTACGAGCTCTAATAGGTTGTTCTAAATGATCTGTAATAGTTGAATCTTGTATTTTATCTTGTGTGAAATCATGACTTGCAGCTAAAAATGCTGAAATTAATGTTGCTGCACTTAATTTAGCTGCTATTTCTGAAGGTAATTGTATACCACATGTTGATGAACATGATGAATGACATGATGAACCAGTAGTACCATCTGTTGTAACATTTAAAAATGAAGCATCTGTTGTACCACTTTCAAATGTACTACAACTTAATAAACTGCTTGCAGTAGTTGAAACACTAGCATGACTAAGACTACGACTACGGCTTGGATGTCGTCTTAATCTAGTCCAATCAGTGACTCTTAATCGTGCAGCTTCTATTTCAGCTTCTAATTGACCTAAATTTGTACGAATTTGACGATATGTTTCAACAAGATATTGTTGTTGATCAATCCATCGGCCATGTGGTGTAGTACCAATGGTAGATCCAGTATTTCTGTCCATTACAATTCCAGGCATCTGTTAGTGTATAAAATAAATGTAAAATGTTGATAATCAAAAAACTAAGATAAAAACAAAAGAGGTTAAGCATAATGGAAGATTATTATTCGGTAGCACAAAAACATTATAAAGTATACATTCTATGAGTCTAACCTTTCATAGCATCGTCAGTCAGTCAGTTACAACGTAGAACTTCGTATGTACGTACATCAGTTCGAGTTGCCACACTACATTAGCACAGAGATGTAGTTGTCGACTCAAATCCCATAGTGATAGAAGTAGTAAGAATATAAGCAGTAATCCGAAAGATTAGGGTTTAAAGGTATTATTCAAGGTGTGTAATCCAGTGAAATAAATTTGGAAAGACAAAAAATATAGAGACATGAAGAATTCAGTAGATTAGAATTTGGCAGAACACAAAGAGTGGATGCATCTTCGCCATTGCAAACGATTTTGAGCCATGTCATTCAAGGTCTCTAACCATCGATTACTATCATCTCGCGAATCCAAACCAGGTAGTCTACACCTACCAACATGGCTCAGTCCAATTGTCAGTGACTTCATGGATTTGTGCCACGTTTAGGTCTGGCCGCCCCTAGCTTTCTTCCAACCTATTCCTACACCATGAAACATTGTATGTCGAGGAAGTCGGTGGTTGGGCATACGTAACACGTGTCCCAACCATCTCAACTGATGAAGTTTCACCACTTCGCCATCCTTACCTAGTACCCATTTCCTAGCGACTGCATTACTTACTCGGTGGTCCCAGAATATACGAGCAGTGCTTCGAAGACACCTATGATCGAATACTAGTAGCCTACGAATATCCTCTATTCTTATCGGCACTGTTTCGCTGCCATAAAGTAGGACGAACCGAACTGCTGCACAGTAAACCCGTCCTTTGGATGGTAGACAGATATCTCGCCTACGCCATAAATGACGCAAGGTGGCGAAAGCTAGACGAGCCTTCTATATCTGTGTTGAGATTACGTCACACGTCAGACCACAAGAGCTGATGAGACTCCCAAGATAAGTGAAGCGGTCAACACGCTCAACTACTTCACTCTCTATCATTAGTTCCGGTGTCGATGCAATTCATTCCTGAAGAAACATTTCGCAATTTGAGAGGGAGAATCGCAACCCGAACATGCTTGCATAGTTGCTTATAGTGGTCAGAAGACTTTGCATTTTTACAGCGTCTTCACCAAATAGCATCATATTTGTCTATAAGTGATCGAGATCCTAAGTACCCTTTACCAACATTGAAGGTTTCTTAATTTTAACAAACAAAACGTAATGCGCATAAATATAGACGTTGGTAGTCAAAAAGTTATCACAAATTAAATCCCAACAGCAACAAAACATAAACATAATTATCACCACTATAAATATTCATAAATTGAGATCGATGAAACACTGACCGATTTCTACATATTAACCATATCATACCCCAACGGTGTCTATCATAGGTACATTAATATTAATTGTTGAATTCATGAGTCAATTAAAGCTAGACCACTATGGAAAACCTGGAAACACTAGATAACCATTTAGTCCTAGTATGGGACTCCTCAACAGTGCACATTCATGATCCCACTCGCAGGATTCAAACCCAGAACCTATTGGTCTCGGGCGCGAACACCTAACCTCTACATCATTGAGCCGACATCAACCGATCCATGAGAAGTTCCATACTAAGACGAAATAGCAGTCCAATATTTCCAGGTATTACATAATGGTCTAACTTTAATCGATTCATGAATTCAATTATGAACTTACTAGAATCACCACAAACCCTTCCCCCTCACTTCTGACATTAATATTAACTTTTTTTATTTATTTGTAAAACAAAATATTTGCGGTTAAAAAAATTATTTTTTTGTCATTTTTTTCTTTAAAATGATAAATTATTTAACTAAATTTATCCCTATTTCCCAAGAAAAATGCGTATTATTTACTTTCATAATAGCGGAATGATGATGATGATGATACAAGTTTATCCAATGAAGGAATAAACTAATCCATATTTGAAAAATGAATGAATCCTTTTTGTTTAGATAGATAACTGGATACTATATAGATATGTATGTTATGGTAAAGTATAAAATTTAATTGTTAGATTATAATGTAAAAAAGATATGGACCAGATGTTAGATTGAAATAGTTCTATAAATATATTCATAGACTATATCATTCATTGATTGTAGTGAACTCTCTATGAAGTAGTAACAGGAAATCTTGAACAGTTATTTCGTTCTAATATGAAACTGATCATCAGTAAACATCTATCATTCCAACGATGATCAAACTTAGAGCCTTCACTCTGACATTTGAACTTTTGGCCTGTAGATCATTGAACCGATATTTAATAATGTATAATTTGAAATTTAATCAATTGACGATAATGCACGGCCATCACTAGTTTTATATAGTTAAGATCATGAGTCAATTGAAGCTAGACCAACGTGGGAAACCTGAAAGCACTCAACGGCCGTTTCGACTTCTCAGCAGTGCGCATCCACGATCCCGCCTCGCGAGATTCAAACCCAAGACCAACCAGTCTTGCGCCAGAGCACTTAACCGATAGACCGCTGAGTCGGCATCCAACGGTGTTAGTGTCTAACTTCAACCGATCCACGAAATTGAACGACACATCCACCAAGTATATAGTTTTTAGATCTTGAAAAGCTTAATCTCATAAAAATATAAAATCAAGGTGTTATAATCATCTGAGAAAGATTTCATATCGTAATGGTGGTAGTCTATATGTGATAATTTAGAAACATATTTTGTAACATAATCCATTAGATTACAATACATCAATAGCATAAAACTGATGTTTACATGTATTTTATTCATAACTGATTATCAAATCTTATAATCAGTTTTGTTAAATTGAATTGCAGATTTAATTTTAACAGTTGAATTCATGAGTCAATTTAGACTAGAACACTATGTGAAACCTGGAAGCACTAAGCAGCTGTTTCGTCTAAGCATAGGACTCTTCAGCAATGCACAATAATGATCCCACGAGCAGGATTCGAACCCAATACCTTCGGTCTGATGTGCGATCGCCTAACCTCCAGACCACTGAGCCTGAATCTAATAGTGTTTATGTCTAACATCAACTGTTAAAACTATCAAAATACTACAATCTCCACAAATCCCGTTACATATTTTATTCTTCAAGTTAAGCAACAAGAAAGTGACTACTGGATTATAATTCTAGAAATCTTATAATTATATTTCTTTTAGTGTAAATTCTTTGATACAGAGTAGGAATAATTTTATAATAGTCCACTTTTAAATTTGAACAGTATGAAGAAAATGGAGTACAACTTTCAATTTCACTAACGGATTCTTAATTGTATGCAAATAGTTAAACCGAACAAAACTAGCTAACAGATGAGTTGCTAAGCAAAATTATAATATATAGATATATACATATATAATACGCAAGTTTGGAACTTATTTTAAAACATAATAAACAGACAAAACAATCTTTTCATCGATGTACAAGGAGTATCTGATGAAGACGTAAGTGCACGGATTAGCAAAGCAAGGACAACATTTTTTACAATTGAAGAACATATGAAACTCAAAACAACTATCCGTCAACCAAGATCAAACTCACAATCTTCAATACGAACGTCAATATAGTTCTGCTGTATGGAGCTGAAACTTGGAGAACTACTACAACCATCATCAAACATGTGCAAGTATTTATGAACCATTGTCTACTCAACATACTCAATGTCTGTTGAACGGAAACCATCAGCAACAACCTACTGTGTGAGAGAACAGACCAGCTTTGAACTAAAGAGGGGATCAGGCAAGTACATTGGAGGTGGATAGGATATACATTGAGGAAATCATCAAATTGCATCACTAAGCAAGCCCTAAATCAGATAAGCTTAATTTATGGTAAAACATTTTATTTATCTATTTATTTGCACACATGAACATTGGTACAATGAAGCACCAAATAAATATGCGCCACACAATAACAATGAGGCCAGTAGCAGATGTCCTTGGTTTGTGTGAAGGCTGTGATAGTACCCGGGTGCCCAAATCAAAATAGGTGGTTTTCTTAGGAGGCCACACCACGAGCCATTAAACTGAAGGTCTTATGCTCAAAGCAATGGAGCAATATTAGGAGATTCAGCTCCTTGATAGACGGTGATCAATAATAGGTTAATTTGCCTTTTGTTCCCTCAGGATCCTACAGGCTATGTAAAGTATTGGTTTGGGATCATTGTTTTCCAACTCCTCTAGGTGGATGTTCCACAACAGAAAGTATGTATTCATATTAGCCCTAGAACCACGTTTTTTTCTAGTTTTAAAGTGTATTACTCTCACCGTCTAAAAGACTCTCAGTCAGGCAGCATAAACTGACTACTATTAATACTGTGGATCATTAAAAATGACTAACTTATGCTATCTTTATAACCCTCTTGAACATATGATTTAAGATTAAGAAATTTTGGATTGACCCATCACTATAACGGAATGTAATTTTGTTTTACCAAAAAGCAGTGGAAGTGTCCATTATAAAAAGAATTTTTTGGATTAGATACTTCGTATTATAATCTCAGTATCACCTTCGAACGTCAAGGAGGTGAGTAACTAAATGCAGCTTAACTATATTGAGCAATGTTTTTCAACTGTTTAGTATAATCTCTAAATTAACATTTCACTAAGTACATCTTCGAATTAGATGCTTATAAGCGGTTTGAACATCTATTATTCAAACTTTAGTGCCAGTATGTTTGTTTATAAACTTCTGAGATTGTTTATTGCCAATAGCCATCTTACTTTTAAAGTACCTATACTGACCAATTATTCTTTGTTACATTAATTGTTAACATATTAACTATCAACGCTATTAGATTACAGAAATAAGATTTATAATCTTCAAGTCAGTACTGTTGTGGTGTGAGCTACTTATGTTCACATAAATAGTATATGGTAATGGTCAGACATAGATAAAGACCGATAAAGAAAGAACTGAAATCAAGCGCGATTGGTAAGAAAAAGAATAAACAATAGAATTAGAGAAGATGAACTGATATTTACAGAAGGAATAGCGAAGATTGAGATAAGTGGTTGTTATTTTGCGAATTAACTGTTTGCTGTATGATTATCAGAATTTAGTAAGATAGTCTGGAATTCGTGCTTAAACACATTCGATTGTCCTCAGTCGTGTTTTGTTCACTACACTGTTAACGCTTGTAGATAGAGAATATCCGTCCTACAGACGTATGTTGTTAATATCATATGTTGTAATACTGATCTGTTACGTAACAAAATATTTATTCCTACATACTGAATGTCGGATAAATATTCATGAATAACATTGTTTAATACAAGTCAGACAGAGACACGTGAGAGTTTGTAAGGAATATACAAGTTCAATAGTTTTAGGACAATAAATATAATGAAATGGGAAAAAGGCTACTTAAACGATACAAAGTAATGATTACCTGATAATGTAAAAATGATAAATTTAACCCTTGTTTGACAGCTTGACACATGCATGTATTATGTCAGTTACTAGATTGGATTCACGCTACGTAATTACCAATAGCATAAGCCGAATTCCTGTAAGTAGATGCTATTAATACTATCCTTCAGCTATTTGTATCAGTCAAAATAACTCAAACTCGCAAAAACTAGCATAATTCATAAGTCATTAGAGTTAATAATGGTAATGATATAATCGACAAGATGATGGTTTCGGAAAGATTAGCTTAATACTGGCTGAACTGCTGTAACTTATATTCTTTTATAAAACTGCCTATCTATTAGGGATGATCTGAACGAAAGTTAACCAGCTTTTATCAGTTGTTCAATGGGTATTAAAAACTAAATTCATTTTGTACATCAAAATGCTCAATGATAATGCGGTTTGTTCTTTGACTCTCGGTTGTGTTCCAATGTTTCCAACTTTATAAATGAAACAAAAGTACCAATGAATCCTGTCTTGAATTGATTTTTAAAAACTTATATTTAAATTGTATGATTAGCAAAATAATTCTATATTCAGAAAATACAAGTAAATGAGACTGGTAGGTCCTGAGTTCGAATCCTGCAAGGCGGGATCGTGGATGCACACTGCTGGGAAGGACGAAACGGCCTTAAAGCAGTGCTTCCAGGTTTTCTATGGTGGTCTATCTTCAAATGACTCATGATTTCAACAATGAAAATACTGAAATCTCCACAAGACCCCTTCTGATAAATGAAACTGATCAAAATGGATAGTTGTGAAGAGTTATACACATTTTGAATTATTCTAGCAGATATACAATGTATGATCTTAGCTTGTTCTATTTTCTCATCGCAGTATCAATGACTATTTTCATGAGAGACTAACTTATTTTGACGAATAGTCCATAAACTATAGTACTAAGTATCGAAGCATTCTTTTTAAACAAATAGTTACATCGAAACCGGGATACTTTTGATGTGTTACGACACTGAAAGGTACAAATCTTTTTATCACTACCTTAGACTATAGCATTAGTCTTTGATGACATAAATAACTAAGTATCATACTTCAGAATGTATATACTGAATATGTTGGAGCAATGGCAACAAGAAACTGTTTAACAACAAGAGCCTCAGCTAATATTCACCACATATCCAGTGATACAAATTAGCTTAACATCTTAAGTTAGTGCATTGATGAAAGCCTTCACATACATGTATGATCAAATAATTGATTTATAGAATAACACAAGTCAACATATGGGGATATTATCCTACCTATTTAATCTCAATTGATCCATTGTTATCACGAAAGTAATAGATTGTTAGCACAAAAATAATCTATATCAATGAAAGATATCTAATTTATGAGGTTCCCGGCACAGAAATTCAACCATCGAATCAACAATGAATAGTTTCGTTTTCCACTAGCAAGACAAAATAGACAATTTTCAACTATACTTAAGTTATAAGCAAAGATGAATAGTGGCTAACAGTGGAATCCAGAACGTGCAATACGCACAGTATGCACATATGGCCAATAAGAGACTGACTAGTTGCAGTTCTAAACATCAATGGGAAGATTCAAACAAATAATACTAAGTGAATTTATACTTAAGTTTCCTTAAACGTCAATAAGTTATTGTGCTTATTATTATATAAGCAAGTTTATTCATGAAGTTTTGATAAGACTACGATTGAAATATCATTAGAAGTCATAACATATTAGAAGAAAAGGTACATGAAATGAACGATTACACTGATAAGATTAGTTATTTACTATCAACTAGTGTTATGAGATCAAATAACAAGATAGGCCCAACCAACATTTTGTATGCAAAGGGACATAATAATTCAATAAAGTGGGTCAAAACTAAAATCCTACTGACCAATATAAATAGATATAGAAGGAAAACCATTATCAAGACTACTTCTGTTGAAACTTCAGCCAACACATTTAACACAAATCGCTGAGCCAACTGGAATCAAAAAGCGGAAAGGTTAAGATCTATCAAAAACCACTACAACTATAAATTCACTTAGTATTGTTTGTATGAATCTTCCCATTGGATATTTTTGGACTGAAACTGGTCAGTCTCTAATTGGCATATGTGCATACTGTGCGTATTGTCTCGATATAGCCTAAAGGTACATCCAGCTGACGAGTCCTAAATAGGACGAAACGCGCGTCAAACTAGATTCCACTGCTAGCCACTATCCATCTTCACTACAACTATAGTTTTTCTTGTAAACGGTAAACGAGTGATAAATTTTATGACATATCAAACAACAGAAAACCCTAGTGAAAATCTTCATAAATAGAATTCGTTATAAGTAGGAGTATCATCGGTTTATTCCTAACTCTAATCTGAACTTAAACATTATAAATTTAAGTACATCAGCAATATTTAAAATAAAGACAACATACATTTCAGAATTTACTTCAAGTAGAATTGTGCTGCTTTCAAGGAACTGAGTATTGTCACAAAGAAATTTATTGTCTACTATAATACTTATAGACTTTATAACTGGGCTGAAATCAGCTGATCAATGATTGTGAAGGTAACATGCGTTATTGATTATTTTTTTGTTCTTTGTATTAACCTATTAAAGTAGTGCAGACATGGGAAATAACCTTGACCATCCAATGATAAATGGATATATATGCCCATTAGATGATAAGTTTATTGGTTAGAAAAAGTTTCAGTCCATCATTGTTTTCAATGTTACCCCCAACAATAATAAAGAACCCATAGCACGTGTCTGTAAATAATACTGATGTGAAATCTAGGCATCAGTGCTTTCTTCTAGAATAGTATTTATAAATCAAATCGTTTACATCAAATCCTGGTAGCCTAGGGGTTATACCCGTTTATATAAAATCGACACCTCTTACAAAGTATTTCCTCCCTGTTTAATGAAGTTTTATGGTTATTCATAGTGCTTACTGGAAAAAACAAACAAAAATACAAAATTTTCGTTTATCATCATCTACAAAACCAATGCCGAAATTTCATTCTATAGAAGTTAACTGTCCATGAAACAACTGGTAGAAAACACTTGTGATATACAAAGTCAGTCAGTCAGCTACGACGTAGGACCAGGCACATATATGCATCGGTCCAAGTTGCCAAACTTCGTGATATACAAAACTAACTAACCAGTAGACACGTTAATATCGACATAAGAATACACATTTGTCCAATGCCTACATCTGCGGTTCATTATCCATTTAAAACAACTGACTAGTTTACATAAATGAATGTTCTAACAATTTTGTTTGCATATAGTTGATATCATCAGTCAATTGAAGCTAGACCATCATGGAAAACCAGGAAGCACTCAATGGCCGTTTTGTTCTATTATGGGACTCCTCAGCAGTGAGCACCCATGATCCCACCTCGTGAGATTCGAACCCAGGACCTACCAGTCTCGCGCCAGAGCACATAACCAATAGACAACTGAGCCGGCACCCAATGGTGTTAATGTCTAACCAGATTTTATAGCATATATCGTGCAAAGCTATGATATTTCATAGCTCGAACCCATTTTCTCCCAATATTTTTATCGAAAAACTAATTCGATGAATATTTGAAACTTGATGAAAAGATCTTAACAACTTTTACTGATTCATCAAGGATTGATATTAGTTGTATATGAGGGATAATGTAATTCGTAGTCAGTAGTCTGAGTGTATCATATTAGTTGTGCGATCATTAGATAAGTCCTGTGTTTGACTGAGAAAACAACAAAGAAGCAGTAAAATTGATGGAGTTTTGTTCTCTGAACTGGACAAAACTCTATCAAAATCATCCAGCTGAGCTAAGAATCTTCTTCACTATCTCAAAAAGCAGCAATTATTTTGATAAATCTTACAACAGTATCAATTGAAAGAATTGACTTGTCTATAAGAATAGTCAGATAGTAACGTAACATAATGCAATAAATACTCTAATATGCTAAGATTACATGCTGAATCCTATTTATTCATACTGTCATATCTCAACACTGAAAGTAAAACTTCAAATAGGTATTATATAAACCTACTCGTGTACCTATTTTTATAGTTATTGTGCCTATAAGTTTTTTTCGGTCGGTATTTTTTTGTGGGGCGGGAGGACTAATGAACTTCTAGTCATCCAAAGAATTATAAAGGGTTATCTGTTGTATATAGTTGAAATCATGAGTCAATTCAAGGTAGACCACCGTGGAAAACCTGCAAGCACTGGACGGCCGTTTCGTCCTATTGTGGGACTCCTCAACAGTGCGCATCCACGATCCCGCACTCGCGAGATTTGAATTGTGCAATTAGATGAGCTGAACCTATTGTGTATATAATTCAATTAAGTAGATTGACAAATGAATTAACTACCTTCCATTCGATATACATATTCATAAACCTCATCAATCGACATTTGAAGATGCCTTCTTCTATTTGGTTAAATCAAAAACAAGTAACATGTTAACTGACTTATTTACATAACGGTTTATTTAGTAATAAAATTCATATGAAAGCTAAACAGCTGTGTAACATATGCTTATAGTATATACAAGTTTTATTTAACATTTAACAAAGTGTGCCGTGGTAATCAAAAAAGACAACGAATATCCCTTGTAGTAATAAAATATGAAATTATTATGTAATAGTAATGATTATGATACAGTCCATTTTATGTTAAAATAATTAGGACATACGTTTTTCGGCATGTACCCTAGTTGTACATCGTTTTTTTTACTGTTTATCATTTAATCTGTAGCCTAATTAGCATCAATAGACAGATGATCTGATACTGTATGTTATGCCGAAAATAAAAAAATACAACTTTCCTCAGTTTCTTAGAAGAATGATCGGTTGAAGTTATACATTAACATAGTTTGATGCCGGCTAAGTTGTCTAGTGGTTAAGCGCTCGCGCGTGAAATTGATTGGTCCTGCTTTCGAGTCTCGTGAGACGGGATCGTGGATGCGAACTGCTGAGGATTCTCACAATATCAAGAAACAGCCGTCCAGTGCTTTCAAGTTTTCCATGGTGGTCTAGCTTCAATTGATTCATGATCTCAACTACTGAAATGATAAATGTTGAAAAAGTAAAACATTATGAACATACTATCTGTTGATTACATAACAATGTAAATCAAGGTAAAAACATCTTTAATCTTAATCATATTGAATATGCAATTGGTTCTAATATTAAAAACTGTGAACCTAAACGAATTCTTCATAGTATTTGGGTGTCGAGTTGATTTGAGACATTAAAGAGGTAGAATGTATTTGTAAAATTTCAGTGAATCAATTGAAAGTAAATCCAACGTTTCGCCTGGTAATCTCATTCAAGCTTTTTCAGGGAAATATAAACGAATTCTTTTAATTATGCTTGATTTAAATTCTGAGCTATAATGTTGTACGTGGATGAAATTAAGTGTTAACAATGGAAATATAAGTACATTTTATTTGAAAATCAAAGAATTAACTAAATGAATTAGAATTATTGTGATGTGGGTTACTTATATCCGTATAAGTAGTATATAATGATGGTCGGGCATTGAATGTATTTCAGTAGGAGTTCTATAAGGAAAGAACGATAACACAACGCCATTGATATGAAAATGCATGAACAATGAAATCAGATATGATTGACTGACATTTGCAGAAGGAATAGTCAAGATTGAGACAATCGATTAATAGTTTGCAAATTAACTATTCACTGTATGGTTGTCAGATTTCACTAAGATATTCCGTAATTTTGTACTTGAATTCATTCAAGTGTTCCCAGCCGTGTTCTATTCACTACATTACGACTGTTAAGATGATTTATCGTACTTTCCATCTACAAATGAAATCAGTTTTTGTTAAAAAATGACATGATTTGGAAGGCTATTAATGATAAAAAAGCATTAGATGGCTATTTGATCGTAATTTGAGAGTATTCATAAATATTCACTCATGCTGCAATTATTTATAATTGTAGTCTTCAGTGAGATCTATTCACAAAGGTGAAGTAAGAAGCGTTGACAATTGAATTTCAGTCATTTTGATATTGTGTTAGACATTGTTAATTATACTCAAAGATATTCTGGAGGTCTTGAAAAATCAACTATAGTCAATGATGTAGAACTTACCGTAGTAAAGAAGAACTCAAGTGGGGACAATAAATTTATTAATTAATATAAAGTAACAGAGTTATTTGGTAAAATGTGAAAACTAGGCATTAAATACTTCATTTGAAAACCTTCCATCAATTTTCTCAAACTTTATTGTTCCTTCATTGCTACTACAATTACTCTCTGATTACTTTCCTATTCTATTCAGTTTGATCTTCTCAATCTTCTGCTGCCAGACATTTAACTTCTGATTGGTGTTAAATACTACTTACGTTTGTCTATATAAGTAATATACACCAATGTTTTTGTTATAGAATGTAAACAATTCTGTGTTTAGTTTAAAGTGAATAAATTTGATGTCCATTTTTTGATAAACTTTAATTGCGTTTGTACACAACAGATACATAGTAACAAGTATCAATAGACGACATTTTATCCATAAATTAATCCAAACAGTGTTTCACTTTTTCTATAGCTCAACTGTTCGTAAAAACGTCACTACATTAATAAAGGAGTTTTAGATTTTATAAATTTACTTTGTATATTGAACATAAGAATCTATTCAAACATTCACCCGACTATCACTCAAAAATTTTAAAACTATAACTTAAATAATCAAAGATGGACAGTGGCTAGCAGTAGAATCCAGGACGCATGTTTCGTTCTATTTGGGACTTGTCAGCTAGATGTACCCGCATCTCAGAGGGGGGAAGAGCGGGAACAGAAGCAATCGGTATGGAAATGCATCAACAATGAAGTCTGATACAGTTAATGAACATTTTGCAAATGACGTATTGGAGTATGGTTTTTCTATTTTATCAAGTAACTCTACAATTTCGTGTTAAATATAATCGGTTGGTTTCACCTGCGCTCTCGTTTACTATAGTATAGCCTTTTACACTTGTCTGCAGTAAGATATAGATAAACATAAAACGAAAAGGGTAAATTTCTTTTAAAAAAATTAATATAATACTTATCCACATAAATACAAATTCAGTAAGATGGTGGTTGGAGGTGGTTTCGTGCTACTTGGCACTCGTCAGCAAGGTGTACCTTTAATCTTGAGGGGACTGGTGACTCCTGACCGATTCGATTCCGTGTCACCCAGCTTCACAGTCAGAGACGTTACCACTGAGCTTTTCGGGCCGCGACTGATCTCCTGTAGGACTAAGATGTAAACACAATTGATTGATCACTGGGTGGTGATCAATGTGATGCGTGTCAAATCCGTCTTAGTGTTGGTCGAATGCTATCGATCAGTAAATAGTAGTTTTGTATATAAACAAACAGTAAGTTATATACCTAAACCATTCAGTTAGTATTTTTGTTTAAACCATTCCTTAAACTATTATAAAGCATATGTATCTATGGTCAGTATACCATAGTCATTAATGATTATGAATGGAATATTTGAGGTAATATAGATACAATGTTTTTAATTGTTACATGTGATGACAATTCCTTAGTTCTTCATTTCTTTATTTATACATATATTTAGAAAGTCATTACGGTTAAATTAACTTAATGCATTCTTCTTCTTCTTCTTTTTTTTTTAAAAGGATATCTAGACACTGAAGTTGTAACTTAGCAACCGCTTGAAGGGTATTATGAATCAAAAGTCCATTATCTTCTTTTTTTAAAGTCTTTAAAATATACTACAAATTGTCAGTAAATATTTTATGTTTATATTATATATTTCTGGGTAATGGTTATTCATTGTTTTGATATAGAACATAGAATACATAGATGTGAGAACGGTCCACAGATGAAGTTGAGGAAGCTCTAAAAAGCTCACAAGGAGCCCAACATATTCCATCCAATCAGATTTTGAAAGAATATTCTAGAATCATTACGTGTAGCTTCCCTATTGGACAATGCTAATAACTCCCTGTGTGCGAATTGGATAACTATAATGATGATTTCGTTTCTACTAGAAACTCTAAATACCTGACAGTTTTGTACCATAATTGACACTGTGTTGGGAATAACATTCCTACTTACTAGTCTTCTGTCTTCTGATTTTGCGACTTGGAAGGGTTCTAGCGTTCTAGTGCTCAAGTATTAGGCGGCATACTAAGAATCTAAGTTCAAGATAAAACACATGGTAATAACCGTCAACCAAGAATCGAAGTTCGAAGAAGGTCATTAGAATAAGGATATTATTTTTTCGGGAGTTATTTTGTTTGCTTGGTAAACAGCTGATTTTCATTGCTTCTCTCATTGATTAATAAAATTGATTTTCTTAAGAAATATAGTTTCAGCT
This sequence comes from Schistosoma mansoni, assembly GCF_000237925.1. Taxonomy (NCBI): domain Eukaryota; kingdom Metazoa; phylum Platyhelminthes; class Trematoda; order Strigeidida; family Schistosomatidae; genus Schistosoma; species Schistosoma mansoni. Next base: position 768,915 of record NC_031502.1, on the reverse strand, counting down.
CTCATGAAAATATGAGTAAAATGACAGTCTAAAGATAGTCACGTAATATGGTGGATCGGTTGCAGTTAAATTTTAATACCGTTAGATGAGGGCTTGATGGTCTAGAGATTAAGTGTTCGGACGCAAAACCAGAAGTCCTGGATTTGAGTTGGGCGTGGAAGATCGTCGATGATCACTGCGGATTAGATAACTAAAATGATGATTTCGTTTCTACTAGAAACTATAAATACCTGACAGTTTTGTACCATAATTGACAGTGTTTGGAATAACATTCCTTCTACTTGTGTTCTGTCTACTGATTTCGCGATTTGGGAGGGTTCTAGCGTTCTATTGCTCAAGTATTGATCGGCATACTAAGAATCTAAGTTCAAGATATAACAATAGATTAATGGTAGGTGGGTGTAGAATCATAGTTAATATATTGTTTAACTTGAAGGTAGTCAAATATCAAAATTCAATCAATCAATTTAAACAGTTAAAAAGGTACATTTTATAAACTGATTTTACGTGGGAATAATGTCCCATGTCAAAAAAATAAACAAAAAAATTGTAATTAATCAATAGAATGGGAAAGTGATCATTGATTGATCATTTTTAAGAAGCAAGCTAAACGTCTATTATTATCACTAAAGTTTGTTTGTTTGTTAAACAACTAACAGATTGATACTACTGAATTGAAACAAAGTTGTTGGTTGAATAAATTATGCGTAATAGTTAATATGTGGTATGGGTTACTGATATCCACATAAGTAGTATATGGTGATGGTCGGGCATTGAATGTATTTCAGTAGAAGATCGATAAGGAGAGAACCGAAAACGGCATGCAATTGGTACGAAAATGCATGAATAATTATAATTGGAGACTATGGATGGATATTTGCAGAAGGAATAGTCAAGATTGAGACAATTGATTGAGAGTTTGAAAATTAACTGTTCCTTATATGGTTCTCATATTTTAATGAGATATTCTGTAATGTTGTGATAAATACATTCGATTGTCCCCAGTCGTGTTTAGTTCACTACAATGTTAATTGCTGAAGCTAATTAGAAATAATAACATTAACTAAGTTTAATACTATGAATTTTATTCGCGATTATGAGCTGATCAATGTTAGATCAACCTTGAAAACCTGTGAGCACTGAACAGTCATTTCATCCTAGTATGGGACTCCTCAGCAGTGAGCATCCACGATCCTCCACGCCCAACTCAAATCCAGGACTTTTGGTCTTGCGTTCGAACATTTAATCTCTAGACCACTAAACCTTCATCTAATGGTGTTAATATTTAACTGCAATCAATCAATCATATTACGTGACCATCTTTTGACTTTCATTTTACTCATATTTTCATGAGAGCTGAAACTATATTTCTTAAGAAAATCAATTTTACTAATCAATGAGAGAAGCAATGAAAATCAGCTGTTTACCAAGCAAACAAAATAACTCCCGAAAAAATAATATCCTTATTCTAATGACCTTCTTCGAACTTCGATTCTTGGTTGACGGTTATTACCATGTGTTTTATCTTGAACTTAGATTCTTAGTATGCCGATCAATACTTGAGCACTAGAACGCTAGAACCCTCCCAAATCGCGAAATCAGTAGACAGAACACAAGTAGAAGGAATGTTATTCCAAACACTGTCAATTATGGTACAAAACTGTCAGGTATTTATAGTTTCTAGTAGAAACGAAATCATCATTTTAGTTATCTAATCCGCAGTGATCATCGACGATCTTCCACGCCCAACTCAAATCCAGGACTTCTGGTTTTGCGTCCGAACACTTAATCTCTAGACCATCAAGCCCTCATCTAACGGTATTAAAATTTAACTGCAACCGATCCACCATATTACGTGACTATCTTTAGACTGTCATTTTACTCATATTTTCATGAGAGCTGAAACTATATTTCTTAAGAAAATCAATTTTATTAATCAATGAGAGAAGCAATGAAAATCAGCTGTTTACCAAGCAAACAAAATAACTCCCGAAAAATAATATCCTTATTCTAATGACCTTCTTCGAACTTCGATTTCTTGGTGACGTTATTACCATGTGTTTTATCCTGAAACTAGATTCTTAG
>NC_031502.1:761471-766630 GCF_000237925.1 Schistosoma mansoni | reverse complement strand
ATAGTTTCTAGTAGAAACGAAATCATCATTATAGTTATCCAATTCGCACACAGGGAGTTATTAGCATTGTCCAATAGGGAAGCTACACGTAATGATTCTAGAATATTCTTTCAAAATCTGATTGGATGGAATATGTTGGGCTCCTTGTGAGCTTTTTAGAGCTTCTTCAACTTCACCTGTTGACCATGATATTTTATAATATGGACGCTGATTTCGATGAAATGAATCAATCATATCTCTATCAAAAGCAAGAAATTATTCGTTTATTTGAAAGATTTTATGATTTCAACACAGTACATGTACATATAAGCACCGACTCGTTTTTTGCTTCCGTATGGCATAGTAATTCTTCAAAGATTTAAATTATATATTCAATTGTCTGTTTCATTTATGAATTACAATTTATTAATTTACTTTCCATGATCAATTAACAAATAACCACACCTTATCAGTTTAATAAGCAACAGCATTTTATGGGAGCGGACAAACCAGCTTCCAGGGGAAGAGGAAATTAGGAAAAGACGTTGGAAGTGGATCGGACATACATTAAGGAAATCACCAAACTGTATCTCGAGGAAAACCCTAACTTAGAATCCGGAAGGGAAGCAGAAAAGATGAAGTCTAAACAATACATTACGCCGAGAAATAGAAGCAGATATGAAAAGGATGAATACCAACTGGAAAGAACTGGAAAGGAAGGCTCAGGACAGAGTTGGATGGAGAATACTGGTGTGTGGCCTATGCTCCTCGACGAGGGGTAACAGGCGTAAGTAAGTATGTATCAGTTTAAAAAAGGGTTTATTATTATTGAAATAGGCGGGATCGTCGATGAGCACTTCTGAGGAGTCCCACTATACAAAGAAACGGCCGTCCAGTGCTTCCAGATTTTTCCATGGTGGTCTAGCTTCAATTGACTCATGATCTCAACTATATATAAAAATTACTAAAATCTTCACAAAACCCCCTTCTGATAATTCGTTTTGTTTTTGTTTTTTTGTTGTTTTTCTGAACTTTAAAGCAACGCCCATTATTCATCAAGGAATTTCAATCACTATATTAAATTAATGATGGACAACCTGTTAGTTTCCAAGAGTAGCCTATTTAATCGTTCGAATTATTTTGTTTTTCTTTTTTTTTCGTTTTTTCTTCTTTTTTTAATAAATGGAGATTAATATCAGTTATGAATGAAAATATTTGGTAGATAATTGTTTGGTCAACTTATAATAGTTTCGAGCAATTTTCGTCTGTTCCAACATATGGGATTATTTAGAAGGGTTTGGAAAAGAAAACTGGGATTAGTATAACTTGATGATCAGTGTAATTGGTTACTCCTCTGTTTAGTAAAATTTTAATTACTCATTATAGTAATTTGATAGTTGAATTCATGATTGGATACCGGGTCAGTGGTTTGCAGGTTATGCGTTCGCGTGCGAGACTGATAGGTCCTGGGTTCGAATATCGTGGATGTGCACTGCTGAGGAATCCCACACTAGGACGAAACGGCCGTCCAATGTTTCCAGATTTTCGATGATGGTCCAACTTACATCGACTCATGAATTCAATGTGCATACTAATAGATAGGTTGTTCAAACAAATGGAATTATTTAGAAAGATTTGGAAAAGAAAACAGTGATTAGTATAACTTGATGATCAATCTAATTGATTACTTTCCTGTTTAATGAATTTCTAATTACCCATGACTAATTATAACTTATGCATTTATCTGTAATGTGGATTATGCAAACTCGGACAAGAAGTAATCAAAGAATAAATACATTTGACCATTTTATCTTATTCTGTTGTTTATAATCGGAAGTGGGTTATGTGGATATTATAGTAATTTAATAGTTGAATACATGATTGGTTGAAGTCAAACATTACCACCATTGGATGCTGGAGCAGTGGTTCACAGGTTAAGCGTTCGCGTGCGAAACTGATAGGTCCTGGGTTCGAATCTCGTGTGGCAAGATCGTGGATTTACACTGCTTAGAAGTCTCATACTAGGATGAAATGGCCGTCCCATGCTTCCAGGTTTTCAATGATGTTCTTACTTACATTGACTCGTAAATTCAACAATTAAATTATTCTGATGTTATTTAAATACTTACATAGCAATATTCACCAACGATTGTCTGATAATTACTGTTGATTTTCAATTGGAAATTTCTTGATAAGTTAATATAGCTTCAGTTAAGATTCATATCATATAAGAATCGAGATACACAACCAAGAGTTTCAAATCTTTTTTGTATGATATGTATGTTAATAAAAATCATTTTTTGTCCATACATCCGGTGTTAACATATGAATTGTGTTTTATCTTTTATCAGACTATTATTATGAAACAAGTCCTATTGATACTTTAAAAAACGAATTGCCGTAAAATTCTAAAATTCAGTTGACACAAACAATGAAATATTCCTGTGTCCCAGACAAAATTTTATGATACTTGATTTTAGTGAGTATGATGAATGCTGAAAATAGAATGAAAAAAGTTGACTGAATTGATCTATCTCCGCAGTTTCATTTGTAATCAAGTTTAGAAAAATATATTTTGCATTGTGTCAAGCTAAGAAATATAAATTGTGTATAAAATTCTTTTAAGGTATTATAAGCAAAGATGGATGGTGACTAATAGTGGAATCCAGGATATGCGTCTTGTTCTGTTTACAACTCGTCAGCTGGATGTACCTGCATCTTAAAGTTGATGTTCACTCTGGGACTCGAACCCAGTACTAATTCCTTTTAACTCCACCGCGTTATCCACTTAGTTAGACCTCTGTTATGTCTTGTAAGTAGAACGCTTTATTTGGATCCTAAGCTATTTCGATAACCCCAGGGCTAGCACTACTCAGCGACTTGAACAACAGTAAGAAGACACGAGTATGAGAGAAAACACTTTACTGCAAGGTTCAATCTTGTTACAGAAAATCACAGGTATTTATAGATGTTAGCCAATCCATTAACGACATATTATAATACCGACCAATAGTATCACGCCACGTTGGAACTCTAGAATATTCCATCGTATTCTGATTGGTTGGGGCTCTTTATGAGCCTCTGGAGGCTCTGATAGAGTTCTCTGGAAGCCGAATCAACAACCTCTTTTGTAGATAGTTTAAAATAAACATTTAATTATTATTTCTTCTTCTATGACATGATTTTTTTTACCTATACCGTGGATATCGTGGATGCGTACTGCTGAGGAGTCCCAAAATAGGATGAAACAGCCATCTAGTGCTTCCAGATTTTTCTATAGTGGTCTAGCTTCAATTGATTCATGATCTCAACTAAATATAAAAATCACTAAAAATCTCCACAAAACCCCCCTTCTGATATACCGTTTTACTTTCTTCAAATAAACTTGATAACTAAAGTAAATGGAATACATTTTTATTTATTTTTTTTTCCTAAAGGACATTAATAAAGTATAATAATCATAATAATAATCTAAACCAAAGATTATCACCATTCGGTTTTTTCTTAATTAAGACTTTGAATGTTTCTTTACTGATGATGATGAACCATAATAGAAAATCATTTCTACACTTTTGTTTTACAGTTCACCGAGTACTTACTGTCTTGTTATAAAAAGAGTATTGATTCAAAAAAGAAGAAAAAAAAAAGAAAAAAAGAAGTAACATGGAAACAATGAGTTTTGTGCATATTCACATGGGCGTTTTCCCTTTTTGGATAATTGAAGCTATTTGTAAGGTGTGTGTTCTTTTTTCTTTTCTTTTCTTTTTTTTTTTGGAACAATCATATCATCTGATAATGTTACTAAAGGTATTTCAATTTATCCTCCCTTTATTCTTAATGTTTACTGTTTTTTTTTTTTTGAGATTGACATATTACAGAGTTCAATAAGCATTTTTATTCAGTGGAAGTATTGAAAAATGACTGCTAAATATGGTTCAAGACATTGATACTTTGTTTGTATAGATAGATAAGATTTTGGTTTCAGGAAGGATGATAATATCTTTTCAAATTAAAAGTGATTCCACCAGATATTTGTCCTCCAATACATATGACATAGAAGTAATTTCATAAGTTTTAATGTACCTTATATCTCATCTAAATGTTTATATATTTGATTTCAAAACACATATTAGTCTCAGACTAACTAGACTTCGAAAACCGTACCAGATGGAATACATTCTGACCATGTAATCACCCGATTGAAAATCCTGTGCTTTGTTCACGAACCCTCCTCTTCATAATCGTAAAATTTAATACAAAGGTGTTCGATGTAATATGTAGAAACCACACATTTATTCTTATATAGTTGAAATAATGGGTCAATTGAAGCTAGACCACCATGGAAAACCTGAAAGCACTGAATGGCCATTTCGTCCTATTGTGGGACTCCTCAGAAGTGCTCATCGACGATCCCGCCTATTTTAATAACAATAAGCCTTTTATTAAACTGATAAAGTGTGGTTATTTGTTAATTGATCCCGCCTCGCGAGATTCGAACCCAGGAACTATCAGTCTTGCTCGCGAGCGCTTAACCTCTAGACCGTTGAACTTGCCAGCATCCAATAGTGTAAATGTCTAACTTCAACCAATCCACGAAATTGCGCCACAATCCACCATTGTTTTCAGTGAGTTACTATCTCACAACAGACCTGGTTGAACTCCACTGGTTACTGCTTCTCACTAGAACTCCAGGAAATACCTCATGGAGCCAGTCACTAGTGAGCATATGATCGTTATCATGATTTCAACTATATAAAATCTCCACAAAACCCCGTTCTCATACATTTAATCATTGATTTGCAAAATGTCCATTATTTGTCTCAGACTTTATTGTTCATTCATTTCTGTATTCATTACTTTCTGTTCTCATTCTCTGCTATTCGATTTTTCCAACCTTCTACAGCCAGTTTTTCCACTTTCGATTGATGTTACATACTACTTATATCCGTCGACATAAGTAGTAAACACCATAGTATGACTAACATATATTATTTTACAGGGAACTATCAGGTTTCCTTTTTACCAAAACATTCAGAATTCCACTTCTAACATGTTTTGATAAAAATGAGACCTGACGAATCTATACAAAGATCGACATATAAAAAGCCAACATGGAATGGTCAAAACATGAATTTTTAATGTCTCACTGAACCAAAAGCGAAACTTGATTCATTCTTTGG
>NC_031502.1:759656-761271 GCF_000237925.1 Schistosoma mansoni | reverse complement strand
AAAACTGGTGAACGGTTGCTCAACTTCGTGGATCAGTTGAAGTTAGACATTAACACCGTTGGATGCCGGCTCAGTTGTCTATCGGTTAAGGGCTCTGGCTTGAGACTGGTAGGTCCTGGGTTCGAATTTCGCGAGGCGAGCAGTCCCATATTAGGACGAAACGGCCATCCAGTGCTTCCAGGTTTTCCATGCTGATCTAGCTTCAATTGACTCACGCTTTCAACTATGCAAATACTAAATCTCCACAAAACCCCTTTTGATATTTAAAAATACATGTTTCATATTGGTCCATAAATAGTTCTCAATAGTCACCATTCATAATTCTCTTTGGGATATAACATTTTTATTACAGGCTTCAGTTTTTTCATGCTTTATCCGTTCATTCATATGTAATTCGTTATTTGATAAGCAATTTAATCATGGTTTAAGATTGACATAGTTTTTTGTTACTCATCATCAGACTATAACTACAATTGTTGTTTCATCTACTACTTTGAACCATATACATATACTTATCATCTTGTTGCCATCAGCCAACTTAAATAGTAAAAACGGAACTACTAGGTCGAATAGCTAATAATAATATTTAGAACCGAACAATTTTGAATTCAAAGTTTCTGATGATATACTCTCATTTGTTATGGTATCCAGGACTTCATAAAAAGTGTTCGTATATGTTTGAATCAAGAACATTCAGGAAGTTGTCAAAGGATAACTGTTATTAGACTGTAAACGAATCTAAATAGAAATGACTTTGAGTTATAATTATTACAAAATGCTTATTCATATAGGTTTTTCATTCATAAATCCACTAGGTAGAAGAATGGCATACTATAGTGAAATTAATAACTTGTTATCAGTGCGAGAATTTAAGAATTCTTAGGGAAACATGAACCAATCATTCAGTTTAAGCTAAATATTGTAGTTTAAAGCAATTAGTCCCTTTGTGAGCAAAGATGTATAGTGGCTAACAGTGGAATCCAGTTTGACACGCGTTTCGTCCTATTTGGGGCTCGTCAGCTGGATGTACCTGCATCTCAGAGTTAATATTCACTCTGGGATTCGAACCCAGTACTTTTCACTTCAAACGCCATCGCGTTATCCACTCGGCCATTGAATCCTGATAGCCACTTGCTTTTGAGATGGGGTGAAGTTTAAATTCATTTAGTATTGTTTGATTGCATCTTCCCATCGAGACAATACGCACAGTATGCACATATGCCAATTAGAAACTGACCAGTTGCAGTTCAAAAACATCGATGGGAAGATTCAAACAAACAAAATTTTTATATATAAATATTCTTAACAAATATATTAGGTGTGATCAGATTGTTCGAAATGTATTGCGCTAATATTATCATCACATAGTTCTGATAATCTTCGTCTTCTTATTACACTAAACATTGTAGATTGTTTTAAAATTGTTACTAAGTTAAAATGATCACCTGGGGATAGTACATACGGTTGTTTTTTCATCTTATCTGTCTACTAAGACTTCGTCTAAGTACAGATTTGATCTTATTAGAAATAAATTTGTTTTTTTTTTAGTCGGAACAAAAATAAATTTTCTAGTAAGTTACAGTAATTATGTTTTTCCTTCTAGGAGTTTTTGAAA
>NC_031502.1:731991-759455 GCF_000237925.1 Schistosoma mansoni | reverse complement strand
GATGGCTGATTAAGGTGAGATCGTGGATACGCACTGCTGAGGAGTCCCACAATAGAGCGAAACGGCCGTCCTGTGCTTCCAGGCTCTCGTTGGTGGTCTAGCTTCAATTGATTCACGCTTTCAACTACGAATATCATTGTTCAAAGTTCAAATAATCTCTTAAAACAACATCCTACTTAGGTTTAAAATCAGACTAACCGTGATCGTAATACTATCATGAATCTAAAACAAATATTATCGTATATATATATGGTGTGAACTGAGAAAAAATGAAGCCATGACAAACAACGGAAGCTATATTCAAAGACATTATTTCACCTAATTCAAAGTTTGCAAAATGCTAACATTTAGTTACTGTGTAAACATTAAGCTTTCGTTTGATGTATGATTCACCACCATACATTTTTGTGTTCAAAAGCTATTGTAATTTAAATGAAACCTTATGTACTCTATTTTTCTAACCTAATGCCCGGTTTCCGCGTGCTTACAATTGAAGAACATATGGAACTCAAAACAACTGTCCGTCAATCAAGATCACAGTCATGATCTTCAATACGAACGTCAAGACATTTCTACTGCACGGAGCTGGAACTTGTAGAACCACCACAAACATCATCAAAATAGTATAAGTAACTATAAACAGTTGTCTGCTCAAGATACTTAATGTACATTGACCGGATACCATCAGCAACAACCTACTGTGGTAGAGAACAAACCAGTTCCCAAATAAAGAGGAAATTAGGAAAAACGTTGAAAGTATTTGGGATACATTTTAAGGAGATCATCGAACTGTATCACAAGACACTCGCTAACCTGGATTCCTAAAGGGAAATGAAAAAGAAGGCCGAAGAACATATTGCATCGAGAATTGGAAGCACAAATCGAAAGGATGAATAGAAGCTGGAAAGAGGTGGAAAAGATTGCCCAGGATAGACTTGGGTGGAGAGCGCTGGTGAGAAGCCTGTGCTCCTTCACGAAAGTTAACAGGCGTAAGTAAGTAATACCCAGTTTAGACATAATTGCATTTTTCTAATTGTTTGTGCGTTAAGGTGATGTTAGTCATTTATATTATTCATATATCTTTTTACACCGATCTGAATTGGAAATTAGGGGTAAATCGAGTAGTCTTTCAGTTGACTAGTCTTCTCTCTCGCTGTCTCGTTTGTCAATTAATCAGATGATAGGATAGTTTTCCTCTCTCTGTGTCCAAGGCCGTTAGTCTCCATTCAGACTCACAAAGTTCTAGCCTCAAGGTTGGACAAATTAGCTTATCGTATCAAGGCCCTAACCTAAATCGAGACAAATTCTCGTGTGCATTACTGGGTAAATAGAACAAGGGCGTAACACTAAAGTGTATTCAAGCGAATTGACTTAATAGATCATAATATGGATATTTCTTTAACTCTAAAGTACCGTGCAATTTTCAGTTATGAATCGTTTTATCCAGTTTTCCAATAATCATCATGATTTTAATAAAATTTTACAATCTTTACAACCTCATATTATTTATTTACTTGAACACATAAATATTGGTACAAAGGGGCACCAAATACATACGCGTCACACAAGTCACTCGATTTGTGTGTGGGCTGTGATACTGCTCAGGCGCCCAGACCGAAACAGGTAGTTGTCTTAAGGGACCACACTTAAAGCCTTCTACTTAAAGGTCTGATCCACAAGACAGTGGAGCGATGTCAGGCGATGTAGTTCAATGGTAGCCGGTGGCTAATAATTGGTTCGTACTTCATGTGTTTCCTCAGGATCCTGGAACCACTGTGCATCATCAGTTTGGAATCAAGGTTTTCCAACTGTCCCAGGTGGATCCTCCGTGTCTATCAACCCAGTTAAAGTGTTGGACATTCTCTCTTTCTTCTCTCAATTTTGTAAACAACAACACCGCTGCAAAAATGCAGTGAGTAAGACATCCCTGGCCGAGGCTTTGTAAACGTGGCTATGTGAGAGCGTTTCGGGGGAGAGAGTCGACTCTTCCTACCCTCGACCGTACTGAAAGTTCTACTCAACAACTTATATTATAATCAAACACTAAATAAAAGCATATTTTTATTTTTATTTTTAAATAAAACGCACTTCTACGTCAAGGTAATCAAGACATTTACACATTTTTTTCAAGTTATACATGCCAATGTAAATTTGACTAGACTAGCAATGTAAGTAATGTTTTTTTGAAACATTGAATTCGCATAGTTGAAAGCATGAGTCAATTAAAGCTAGACCACCACGGAAAACCTGGAAGCATTGGACGGCCGTTTCGTCCCACTGTGGGCCTCCTCAGCAGTGCGCATCCATGACCTCGCCTCTCGAGATTCGAACCCAGGACCTACCAGTCTCGCTGTCCAGTGCTTCCAGGTTTTCCTCGGTAATCTAGCTTCAATTGAGTCATGCTCTCAACTGTGCAAATACTAAATATCCACAAAAAACCCTTTCTGATATTAAACATTGAATTGTTTTAGGACCTTTTAGCATTTCAACATGTCCACTGAACATTATAGAGGACAATATATAGTAAATGAAATTTCTTCTCACACCAATTACGTAATCTCACAATCTGTTATCTGAACACACTTTTCGTTCCATGTCATATGTCTCTTGCACACTAAAGCGAATACCTACTTTAAACACTGTTAACATTGATTGGATGACCTATTCATTATATAGTTAACCAGAGAACAATGTACCGATTTATATTTGATAATTTTGATGTTTGATTATATTTATTTAAAAAAGCTGGGATCAGATTATAATCATAAGGGGTTTTGTGGAGATTTAGTATTTTCATAGTTGTAAAACCTGGAAGCACTGGACGGCCGTTTCGTCCTATTGTGGGACTCCTCAGCAGTGAGCATCCGCGACCTCGCTTCATGAGATTCGAACCCAGGACCTGCCAGTCTCGCCCCAGAGCACTTAACCGATAGACCACTGAGCTGGGATCCAACGGTGTTAATGTTTCACTTCAACCAACCCACAAAGTTGAGCAAGCGTTCACCAATTATCCTATCTCATAACAGACCTGGTTGAACTCCACTTTTCATTGATTCTCACTAGAACTCCAGGAATTACCTCTTGAAGTCAGTCACTAGTGAGCACATGATTATAATCAGAAGTGGTTTTGTGGAGATTTAGTATTTCCAGATTACCAGGTGAAACGTTGAATTTACTTCAAATTCATTCACTGATACATTTAACAAATACATTCTTCCTTTTCAATGTCTCACATCAACTCGGCGCCCAAAATACTGTCAAACTATTCAATCAAATTTAGACAAAAGTTCTTATATTTCCATTGAACATTTGAATGCGCATGTTCGTGTCATAACTCTCATTAAATTCACATGATCTCATTCAATAACTGACCGATAGAATAAACAAAGTCACCTCATAAAATCAACAACAGTTTATATAAGACAGATATGTTTACCCATTTCATACGTATTACTAGGGTTAACAACAATAATTTGGTTAAAAAAACAACAGCAATATCGTCTATCCAATGTAAATGAATGTCATGTTTATTTTCCCTAAATAAAAAATCAAAACATAAGGCTTATCACATGGTTAAAAATCTTTCCCACTACAATAACGTAATTTTATTTCTTTTTTATAAGTGATGACCTTAATAGTTCACATGAGTTTTGTTTCTCGAATAGGCAACACAAGATGACGATATGCACGTGAAGCAAATTCATCTGAATATCAAGAAGATTTTTGAATAAAATCTTATAAACTTAATCAGAATTTGTGAATCGATTAAACCCAGAACACCATGTAAAACCTGGAAGCACTGGACTGCCGTTTCGTCCTAGTATGTATGGGACTCCTCAGCAGTGCACATCCACCATCCCTTTCGCGGGACCGAAGGTCCTGGGTTTGAATTCAAGATTTAAAAAAGCGACTCATGAATTCTACCACTACAATCTTCTGATATTAACCAGAATTCTTCAAAAATTTCAAGCTTTCTTTCTTAATAAACTTCATTTCTACTTTTTATAATACTACTTACTACTACTATACTAATAGATTATGTAAGAATTTCAAATATTAACTAGTCACTCACGATTCGAATTGAAAGTCACAGTTGTAACCTATAAATGATGTTCCAAGTTTAATCCAAGGATAGCAATTTTTCGAGTACTATAAAAGCTTCCATTTATCAGGTTTATAGAATGCTTAACCAAAAACATTTTCTTCACCTTCACTAAATGAAACTACTTATAAATCATATCAACAAGTAGTCTATTTGTTCCAAGTGTTGCATGAGCTGAATGTCATGTTTATTTTCCCTAAATAAAAAACCAAAACATAAGGCTTATCACATAGTTGAAAATCTTTCCCACTACAATAACGTAATTTTATTTCTTTTTTATAAGTGATGACCTTAATAGTTCACATGAGTTTTGTTTCCCGAATAGGCAACACAAGATGACGATATGCACGTGCAGCGAATTCATCTGAATATCAAGAAGATTGTTGAATAACATTTTATAAACTTGAAATTTATAAAAACGTAACCAGAATTCACGAGCCAAATAAAGCTAGACAACCATGAATAACCTGGAAAGATTGGACAGCCGTTTCGTCCTAGTATGGGATTCCTCAGCAGTGCGCATCCACAATACCGCTCGAAGGACCGAAGGTCCTGAGTTCGAATCGAAGATAAAAACAAATTGACACGTGAATTCTACTACTATAATCTTCTGATATTAACGAGAATTCTTCAAACAATTCAAGCTTCTACTTTCTATAATCCTACTTACTACTATGATACTAATGAAGTATTTAAGAATTTCAAATATTAACTAGTCACTCACGATTCGAATTGAAGTTCATATTTGTAACCTATAAATGATAATCCAAGTTTAATCCAAGGATAGCAATTTTTCGAGTACAATAGAAGCTTCCATTTATCAGATTTATATAATGCTTAACCCAAAAAACATTTTCTTTATCTTCACTAAATGAAACTACTTATGAATCACACTAATAAGTAGTCTATGTGTTCCAAGTTATGTATATAAAAATAATTTTTAGGTCTTATTCATAGATGATTTATCATTTGAGAATTTCCTAAATACCTAAATCATCATCAATAAACGATAACCATTGTCAAGTCCTGGGTTCGAATCTCGCGAGTGTGGGATCGTAGATGCGACTGCTGAGGAGTCCCATAATAGGACGAAAGGGCCGTCCAGTGCTTCCAGGTTTTCCATGGTGGTCTAGCTTCGATTGAATCATGATTTCAACTATGAAAATATTGAAATTTCCACAAAAACCCCTTCTGATCCATTGTTAGGTTGTTTACTTCTTGATCCTAGTAACGTTTCACTTTCAACATTTATAAGTTGACCGTTAAACGAAGTAAAGTAACTTTATGACTGATATGGTTTTATATAAACGTCAACATGATTGGATTCAATCTATTTCGATAAGTGACTGAATATGACCAAAACTTATCAGTTGTATCAACATGAAAGTTATATGTAAACTAACTTTACCACACATTTTACGTGTCTAACATACTTTGCTATATCCATAGTATCATATTTAAAATAGTCGCTATGTGGAGAATGTAAACAATTTCATTTCATCAGTACAAAATTGTAAAGATTGTTAACTTTTGATTGTGATCATGAATGGTAGACTACCATTAAAAACCTGGAAGCACCGGTCAGCCGTTCTGTACTAGTATAGGATTTCCCAGCTGTATTCATCCACGATCTCGCACATAGAATTCACTAAACTGAAGTTTCATTTTAATTTTGTATAACTATGAGAAAATAATCTAATTCTGTTGTGTCGTATATTTTTAAATCTTTTTTTTTCATAGTTAAAATCATGAGTCAATTGAAGTTAGACCACCATGGAAAACCTGGAAGCACTAGACGGCAGTTTCACCCTATTATGGGACTCCTCAGCAGTGCACATTCACGATCCTGCCTCGCGAAATTCGAAACCAGGACCTACCAGCTTCGCGCCGGAGCACTTAACCGATAGACCACTTTCAAGTTTTTAGCCCATTGAAAATGTTTAAAACATAGAATATTAAAACATCAATTATCATTCATGTCGGTATTACATAAAACGACTCTATTTGTTAAAGCTAATATGGTAATAAACAGTAAACAAACTCCTAACCCCCCCAGAGTAAGTAATCTTATTGATTTTATAATTAAAATTGTAATTTTTGCTGATGAGGAGTCCCATAATAGGACGAAACAGCCGTCCAGTGATTCCAGGTTTTTCATGGTGGTCTAGCTTCAATTGACTCACGCTTTCAACTATGAAAATACTAAATCTCCACAAAATCCCTTCTGATGATAATCATGATATGCTTGAGGTATAGTTAGAATTCATGATTATGGTCAATTTTCTACTTAAATTACTTTATGTTTACCATTGAACTGAAAGAAGTATTTACTAAACATCATTACTCGTCTTTAATTTATCATTACATACATCAAGGTGTTTGTCCATAAGTAAATATATCTGTATATACGTATGTATGTATGTACATGATGTATGTATGTAGATGTGGATACACACATCCTAGTGCAACGACTATTTACGTTGCTATGCAACTCATTCGTTAAAACATTGATAAATATAACTTACCACGATCTCATATTATTCAAATACCCCCCCCCCTATTATACATAGTTATTTATTTATTCAATAAAAAAAATCTCTCCCCAGTCAAAATTGTATTTTTGAGTAGATCGAAATATTTATATTTACTATATAAGGGAATATATATATATATATATATATATACATGTGGGGTTTTGTTTCCATAGGATATATATATGTATATGTTTATAAATTTTAGGTGCTACCCAGTGTCCATTATTATCCTAATGATATAACTATCAATATGATTGAATTTTTAAAATAAACCTAAAAAAGAAGAACCCATTTGAATAACCAAAATACATCTCTTAATTAAAATCATTAATTGTGAATAATTTCAGTGTATTATAATAACAAAAATTTCAAATGCTATTCATTCTATCTATGGAAATTTTTATTATAATGTAGAATACTACTGATTATCGAAAAAAAAATTAGTAATATAATTCATATTAAATTATATTATGATTCAATATTGTGGAGTATATATATAAATATCTACACATACATATATATGTAAATTCACTTTATTGAAGTATTGGAATATTCGTGCACCAGACCAAAAATCCTAGGTTCGAATCCCTTCTATTAACAACTTTATTTTCTAATGTTTAATCATTCCAAAAAAAAATTCCCAAATTTTCAATCAATATACCTACAATTATTAACATATATAACCATGTAACTATTATCAATGAAAGAAAACATTTATTTTTTAAAAAAAAAATCATTCTTGAATTCTTCTTGACTACTTAATTATATAAGTAATATCGATAGATGATAGAGAGAACAAAACGGAATAATAATAATACCTCTCATACCTCTCATCATCATCGTCAACAACAACAACAACAACGATCGATGAGTGTTACCCCAGATTCTATATATAATTCCCCTAATAAAATACTACCAATCATTAAAACAATCTATTTCTATCCTGATAATAATAATAATATCAATAATCAATTAAATAATATACCATTAATTGTTCAATCTAATATTCATCATAGTTTAGAAACTAATTTAAATCAATTATCTAATAAACAATCATCATCATTATTATTATATAAATCAGAAAAAATCAATAAAGTAAAATCAATGAATGATTTACAACAAAATAAATATATTGATTATAGATTATTACGTAATCAACCATCACCACCCCTACCATCATCATCATCATCATCAGTATTATTATGTAATCCATTAAAATGTAATAAATATTCATTAATTTCCACAAAAAATCAAGTAAATAATAATAATAATAATCGATTAATCAATAAATCAATAAATTCGATTAAATTACCAATGATTGATAAATTGATTATTCAAAATTCAAATGATATTAATATATGTAAACAATTAAAACAAATGAATAAACGTATCCATGTATATTTAAATAAACAATTTAATATCATGAAATCTTTAATAATTAAAACAAAATATATTAAAACAATTGAACATGTATTACAAGAATTAAATAATTTATTTCAAATACCAATACATAAATTATATACATTAGATGGAAAATTAGTAAGTTGATTGTATTAGTTGGAAGGGGGAAAGTGTTTGTCTTGGATTATTTTCCTTGGAGTTGAGCAACCATTCATAATTGTCTTCATTGAGTTGAATTCCACTGGTCATTGCTTCTCACTAGAATTCCAGGAAATATCTCTTGAAGTTAGTCACTATTGAGTAGATGATTATTAGTAGAAGGCGGTTTTGTGAAGGTTTTAGTAATTTTATAGTTGAAATGATGATTGGATACAAGAGATATTTCTTGAAGTTCTAGTGAGAAGTAGTAACCAGTGGAGTTCAATCAGATTTGTTTTGAGATATCAACTCAATGAAGAAAATGGTGAACGCTAGCGCAATTTCGTGGTTTGGTTGAAGTTAGACATCATTAATACCGCTGGATGCCGGATCAGTGGTCTAGTTGTTAGGCGCTCGCGCTCAAGACTGATAGGTCCTGGGTTCGAATCTCGCGAGGTGGGATCATGGATTCGCACTGCTGAGGAGTCCCACAATAGGACGAAACGGCCGTCCAGTGTTTCCAGGTTTTCCATGGTGGTCTAGCTTCAATTGACTCACGCTTTCAACTATGATAAATACTGAAATCTCCACAAAACCCCTTCTGATAATTAAGTTTAAGTTTTCCAAGTCATTTAATCCTATATATAAACCTATAAAAATGTGTTCCTAATAAATGCTTGGTAGACGTCATTTAAGATCACTTTAAGTATAATGATAACAGATAGTTATCACAGGTAATATTAGCTTAACCTTTTGTTCAATTGCCAATTATTTAAAAATGACTATATAGTTTGAATCGCTGAAAAATTCGCATTATATTAAAACACAATCATATGAACTAACCGGTTGATTTTTTAAGCTTTTGAAAAGTTGAATGTGTTTATTGTCTGGTCTTTCCTTAGTTATCCTTGTGACGTAATTCATAAACTGTGAATTTTTCAACAACTAAAATCTAGTGATTAACCCATAGCGTTGAAAACAATCAATGAGTTCCTGAAGTATAACGCAAACTTCACTGAAACGAAAACTAGAATGAATCACGTCATTAACCGAAACTGTTCTATATAAGTCATTACACCGCGATCACATTCATCCAAACAGAAAAAATACAAACATTAAAACGTTATATACTTAATAAAATTCATACATTCAATAATGATTTGACGTAGATAGAAGTAAATATTGCTCGCAGATAATTGACAACTGATGAATGAACACAAGACCTTGTATTTCAGTTTATGAATTACGTCACAAAGATAATTAAGGAAAGATCAAACAAACAAAAAACATATCCAACTTGTCAAAAGTTTAAACAATCAACCCGGTTGTTTCATATAATTGTATTTGAATATATAATTCAATATATTAAGACAATGTCATTTAATGATAATGTTATTCTTATACAAAGCTTAAAATTATTATGTTAAGTCGGAGGTATACACTGTCTGGTATCCTACATTACCTACTTACTTACGGCTGCTACTCCGAATGGAGCATAGGCCACCGACCAGCATTCTCCAACTCACTCTGTCCTCAGCATTCCTTTCTAGTTCATTACAATTTTTGTTCACTCTTCTCATGTCTGTTTTCATTTTTCAGAGTAATGTATTCTGTGGTCTTCCTCTTCTCTTTTGACTATCAGGATTCCATATGAGGGCTTGTCTTATGACGCATTTGGGTGATTTCCTGAATGTGTGTCCTATCCACCTCCAGCTCTTCTTCCTCACTTCTTCCTCAGCTGGAATCTGGTTTGTTGTCTCTCACAATAGAACGTTGCTGATAGTGTCTGGCCAACGGATCCGAAGTATTTTGCATAGACAACTGTTAATAAACACTTGTATCTTCTAAATGATGGATTTCGTAGTTCTTCAGGTTTCCGCCTCATACAGTAGAACTGTCTTGACATTTGTATTGAAAATTCTGATCTTCATGTTGGTTGACAATTGTTTTGAGTTCCAGATGTTCTTCAATTGTAAATAGGCTGTTCTTACTTTGCCCATCGGCGTCTTCACATCTGCTTCAGATCCACCGTGTTCACCTACGATGCTGCTCAGATATGTAAATGTTTTCACATTCTCCAAAGTTTCTCCGTCAAGTGTAATTCCATTGGTGCATTCTGTATTGTATCGGAAAGCCTTACTTTTCCCTTTGTTTATATTGAGACCTACTGTTGCTGAGGCTTCTGCTACACTAGTATCTCACATTAGTTATTCATTATTCTTTTCATTTATAATGAAATTTATCATTTATCTAAGACAAATTCTTTTAGTAATTAAACGTTAAGTAGTTATTTAGTAGTATATTTCAATAAGACAAAAATATTACTTTAATGGATCGATATCAATGTTCAATCTTCTTTTTTTAAAAAAACCGTAATAAAAGTAAAGAAAGACGAGGGGGTGTCTTTATTTACGACTTAGTATTCACTTTCAAATGGTCATTACATATCTAAATGTTAAAGGTAATAAAAAGGATTCTTTTCATGTTTATACTAATTAGATGGTACTAATGTATGTAAAATGTAATAAAATGTATTTGGAACCATCTTTTTTATTTAACCACTTATTCATAAATGTCAGAAATGGTTTTGTGGAGATTTCAGTATTTTCAAAGTTGAAATCATGAGTCAATTGAAGCTAGACCACCATGGAAAACCTGGAGGCACTGGACGGCCGTTTAATCCTATTATGGGACTCCCCAACAGTGTGCATCTACGATCCCGCCTCACGAGATTCGAACCCAGGACCTATCAGTCTCGAATGCGAGCGCTTAACCTGTCATGATTTCAACTTATTCATAAACGTTTTAATATATAGAGAAACATTATTTTTGTATGATCATATGGTTGAATATGTTTAGTTAAATAGACAAATTACTGAGCTTTTTTTTATAATTTGTTTAAAATGTCTAGTAATTATTATTACAACCTTCATAAAACTCTCTTTCTGATAATAATCATCATATACTTTTTAGTGACTGGTTTTAACAAGTATTTCCTAGAGTTCTAGTAAGAAGTCATGACTGATGAAGTTCAACCGTGTGAGGCGGTGACTCATTGACGGTGGTGCAGTTTCGTGGATTGGTTGGAGTTAGACATCAACACCGTTGGATCCCCACTCAGTAGTCTACAGGTTAAGCTCTCAAACGCGAGACCGATGGTCCTGGGTTCGAGGGTTGTGTGTGGGATCGTAGGTGTACACTGCCGAGGAGTCCCATACTAGGACGAAACGGTCCTCCACTGCTTCAAGGTTTTTCATGGTGGTTTAGCATTAATCGACTCATGAATTCAACTGTTAAATTACTAAAACCTCCACAAAGCCTCCCTTTATAATAGTAATCACTCTTTTGTTTGCATAGATATATTAGTTACCAATAAATTTTGTTTGTCTATAGTCAAAGTAAATTAAAACTGTCAAAGTTACAATCTCAGTCAATGTATCCTAACCAATGTGCCCATTAAATTTTCTATTTCGGTTTTGACTTTGAATATTTGCCTATTCTCGAAATTCCTCACAATAATATCTAGATATTCACTTAGTATTGTTTGTTTGAATCAACCCATTGATGTTTAGGACTGCAACTGGTCAGTCTCTTATTGGCATATGTGCATACTGTGCGTATAGCCTCGATATTGCCTTAATTCACAAGCATTATAAGCAAAAATGGATAGTGGCTAGTAGTGGAATCCAGGACGCGCGTTTCGTCTTATTTAGAACTCGTCAGCTGGGTGTACCTGCATCTCAGAGTTGATGTTCACTCTGGGATTCGTTGGGAAAATTCAAACAAACAATACTAAGTGAATTCAAACTTCACCCCATTGCACAAGCAAGTGGCTATCAGGACTCAGTGGCCGAGTGGATAACGCGATGGCATTTGAAGCGAAAGGTAATAGGTTCGAGTTCCTCCAAGAGTGAACATCAACTCTGAGATACAGGTACATCCAGGTGACGAGTCCCAAATAGGACGAAACGCGCGTCCTGGATTCCACTGCTATCCACCTTCCATCTTTGCTTAAAATATCTGGATATATTTCTCAATGTGAATGACAAGAATAAATTAATCAATTCATTCCATAAATTTTCTTGTTTCTTTCTTGAATTCCGGACATAATTCAAGTACTTGATCATTAGTTCATTTCAAACACTACCTAAATATGAATGAACTTGAGCATGTTGAAATTAGATACCTGAAGTAAATCTTCCGATAAAATAAAAACTAAGTAACAATCTAAAGAATTTGAATAATATCTTGACCCATTAATAAGGTAATAAAAGTGCCTTCTAAGCTGTTAAATAACAGAATAAGGTCTGTCATGGTTAATTTTATTCTTAGGTAGAGATATATGGTGCCTAGCAACCAAATCTAGAAAGCGTGTTTTGTCCCATTTAGGACTCATCAGCTGAATGTAACTGAATCCTAGAGTTGATTTTCACTCTTGAACCAAGTACTCAGTACCACCAATATGAGACTGATCAATTTTAATCCCAAACACAACTCAAACAAACCACATAAAAATTAAATTAATTTTATCCCTTTTTGGCCCGACCGTTGCTGCTACCTTGACGTGGTGGTCAGGCTTGCCTATCGTGATGAACCAATCGAGCTTTAATAGCTGAAACAATCGTTCCTCAATCGTTCCTACCATCTCAGACAAGTCGGTTGAAGAGTGGTAAGACTAAAAACTACAAACTCAAGGTCCGAAGGCGTAGTCGTATTGCTGACTGTACAGAGTTGTGACGGAAGCATGGTGTTTCCTTCAGACAACCAGCATAACAGCGATGCTGCCTTCCCACAAGGAGGGGTGGGGTTAGAAAAGGTCGACCCTAAAAATGCACACCTCGTTTTATCCCACTGATATCCGTCTCCAGCGGTAAGGTCCTAACAAGTACGAAGCTAACACAAAAATTACCCACAAAAACGTCGTGTGTGACCGACCTCAAACAGTTGTCCCTTGGGCACTATGGTCACGCTCTCAGGTCATTAAGACCACTTCTAACCCAATTTCCTTTTCAGGTACTTCTAGAAGAACCCTCCCACAGTGTAGGCAACCGGGAAGTGATAACTACCTTCATACCTCTAATAGCATTCATGATCACTGATTCCTTTTTAGAATTGACAGTTACCAATTTAAAAAGTTTAAATAGACTTTACAGACGACTAAACAATGTAAGCACATATAAATTTCAATAAATGTATATATATGTAAAATGTTCAATTTTACTGTTTCTCCTACCATGTGATTCTTCTCTTTTAGTTTGTTTATTAGTTTCTATGATCTTTGATTAAAGTATATACAGTTTTAATGGTAATTTGAAAAGAAGTAGACATATT
This sequence comes from Schistosoma mansoni, assembly GCF_000237925.1. Lineage (NCBI taxonomy): Eukaryota > Metazoa > Platyhelminthes > Trematoda > Strigeidida > Schistosomatidae > Schistosoma > Schistosoma mansoni. The sequence continues at coordinate 745,949 of NC_031502.1, read as the reverse complement.
ATTCAATATCAAGAAATTATATTGGTCTTTTCAGACATACTAAGTAAATGACACCGAATAGATAGATCAGATGAATTATTATTATTATTATTATTATTAGCTTTATTCAATATTATATTATTTGGTACAAAATCGAATTCTCAGCATAAAGTATTTCAATATGTTTACGTTTCTTATTTCTTCGTTACTCCTGATGATAAACATTCAGTGATCGCTAGTTGGATGTCAGCAGTTCAGTCAATCGACATATGAATAATGTATATTCTTTTTGCTGCATGTTCCCAGCAAACACGACATCTCTGATTAGGCCTTTTGTACAGCGAAAGGTTGTACAGTTTTCAGAAACGCACCAGAATAGGTTGTGTGCTTAATAGCCATAATTATGTATTAAAACAAACAATATTAGATAACTTGTTGAAATATATAGATGACGGGAAACAGGTAGCCCAGATGTTTAAGCAGGCCGCCAAATCAACTATGATAGTCTGTTTTTTTTCTTTTGTTGGATTCAGTAATAAATCATCTATACAATTTCATGTAAACAACCATATATCTTAATGAAAATAAACAAAGATTATGTAATACCAAGAAATGACATGAAGGTAATAATATGTATCATATCATATCTTATACGATTAAAATAAAGTCACTTTTTTGACTAATAATTATAAGTTAAGTAATGCAAGAAAGTATTACCCTCATAAGATCTGAATATTCGTTCAAACAGTTATGAAGTATACTATAATATCAGGGTGATGATTTGTGGAGATTGTAGTTGTTCCACAGTTGAATTTATAAGTCAATTTAAGCTAGACCACCATTGAAACCTAGAAGCACTGGATGGCCGATACATCCTAGTATGGGACTCCTAAACATTGGGCATCCATGACTTTGGACGCAGGATTCAAACCGAGAACCTCCAGTCTCGCGCGCGAATGTCTAACCTCTAGACTTGTGTATTCAACTGTGAAAATACTACAGTATACACAAATTCACATTCTGATAACAGTCATGTGCTTACTGGTGACTAGCTTCGAGATGTAACTCCTGTAATTCTAGTGAGAATTCGTGACCAATGGAATTCAATCCTTGTCGGATGTGAGACAGATAATCACTTCAAATAATCGATGAAGGGTTGCGCAAGATCATGAGTTGATTAAAGTTAGAGGTTAAGGGTTCGTACGTGAACCGAAGGTCTTGGGTTCGAGTCCCGTGTGATAAATCGTAGGTGGGGATTTTCTAGGAATCCTATACTAGTGTGGTGTTGGCTACTTAAATCCACATAAGTAGTATATAACGATGGTCGGGCTTTGAATGCATTTCAGTAGAAGATCGATAAGGAAAGAACGGGAACGGAATACAATTTGTATGAAAATTCATGAACAGAGACGATGGACTGATATTTGCAGAAAGAACAGTCAAGATTGAGACAGTGGATACAAATTTGGCAAAATAACTATTTACTGTATGGTTGTCTGATTTTTGTGAGACTTCTGTAAATACATTCGATACATCCCCACTCGTGTTCTTGTTCACTACATTAGTAGGGAACAATCATTCAGTTCTTCCAGTTTTTCAATGATTGTTTAGTTTAGATCGACTCATGTATTCAACAGTTAATATACAAAAACACAAAAAATGTGGATTATCTTGGCAAATGTCAATCTATCTTTCTTTACATATTGAAACAAACTAATATTTGATTTAATTAAACAACTTCATGAAATCTATGCATTCACTAATTCTAATTTATTTGAAATCAGGATATTCTTTTAAGTATCAATATAAAAATCAATATTATGGTTGAACTCATCAGTTGATTGAAGGTGAACCACCGTAGGAAGCCTAGAAGCACTGGACGACCATTCAGTCCTAGTGTGGGACTCTTCAACAGTGCGAATCCACGATTCCACCTTATAAGATTCAGACTTAGGACCCATCAGGTTCGCCCGCGAACGCTTAACCTCTAGACCACTTAGCCGGCATCCAATGACGTTAATGTCTAACTGTTAAAGAGTCCCATATTATGACGAAACAGCCGTCCATATCTTTCAGGTTTTCCATAATGGTCTACCTTCAATTGATTCATGAATTCAACTATAAAATTACTCAAATCTACACAAAACCTATTCTAATAAAACTTAATAATCTATTCACATGAATACACACGTTTTTAATAACCATAAATATAAAAATAAAGAATAAAATAGTAACAAATAATCCTCAGTATATATCTAATCATATGCTGATATGGCCTTTCTATTCTGTCAAGCTTATCAGTAGTAGATAGATGTATAACTGGTTTTTTTTTGCATTTTTACCATTCACAAATGAATAATTCAGTATCCTAACTACTATCAAACCATTAATTTATTATATAAATATAATTTTAAGTTCATGTACGCTTCAATGGAAGTTTTTTTCCACCTTTTTTAGTATAAACAATATTAATTATCCATCTATGCTTACCATGCTTGTGAATTAAGGCTATAATGAGGCAATACACACAGTATGCACATATGCCAATTAGAGGCTGACCAGTTGCAGTCCTAAACATCAATGGGAAGATTCAAACAAACAATACTAAATGAATTTAAACTTCACCCCATTGCACAAACGAGTTGCTATCAGGAGTCAGTGGCCTAGTGAATAACGCGATGGCGTTTGAAGCGAAAGGTACTGGGTTCGCGTCTCAGAGTGAACATCAACTCAGATGCTGGCACATCCAGCTGACGAGTCCCAAATAGGACGAAACGCGCGTCAAACTGGATTCCACTGACAGCTACTATCCGTCTTTGATTACCATGCTGTGAATAAAGCTATATCGAGGCAATACACACAGTATGCACATATGCCAATTAGAGACTGAGCAGTTGCAGTCCTAAAAACATCAATGGGAGGATTTAAACAAACAATACTGAATGAATTTAATAATAATTAAATTTTTTTTATAAAATAGTCACAATTCCATTTATCAGTGTTTGTTTGAATCTTCCCATTGATGTTTTTAAGACTGCAACTGGTTAGTCTCTAATTGGCATATGTGCATACTGTGTGTATTGCTTCGATATAGGCTTATTTCACAAGCATTGTTCATCCAACTGACGAGTCTCGAATAGGACGAAACGCGCGTCAAACTGGATTCCACTGCTAGCCATTATACATCTTTGCTTACCACGCTTGTGAAGTCACAATTCCGTTTTAAATTTTTCCGTAAATGATATACTACTTAAATTCACTTCAAAGTTACACAATGAAGGTTTAATTTAATCGTTTCTCATTAAATAAATTATTACTTAAATATGTCATAGTTTGAGATCAGTAAAATTTTGGTTAGGATATAGATCTATATTATGGTATTATTAATTCGTCGTCACCTATGGAGAAAGCGAGATATTCGTCTATCAATTAAAAGACGAGTATACTGTGTGACAGTTTGTTCTGTTCTACTTTACGGCTGTGAAACATGGCCATTAAGAGTAGAAAATCCCTTAAGTTGCTAATATGTAACCACAGATGTCTTAGAAATATTACTAGCATCTACTGGGATCACCAGGTAAGTAATAATGAGGTTAGATGTAGAGTATTAGGGAATGATGGTAAATCAGTTGATGAGGTTGTGAATGTTCATCGACTGAGATGGTTGGGCCACGTGTTATGTATGCCTGAACACCGATTACCACGACGCGCTATGCTGACTAGTATTGGGGATGGTTGGACGAGAGTTAGGGGCGGCCAAACCAAAACTTAGCATCAGCCCATAAAGTCACTATCTTCTGGTGTGAGCCATGTTGGTAGATGCAGACTACCTGGTTGGGGTCCACGTGACTACCGTAACTAATGGTTGGCTACTCCGGGTGACATATCTCGGAATCGATCATAATGGCGCAGGTGTATACTCTATTTATCTTCCCTTAAACCTTGAGATTAAAATTGCTTCATATCTTTCTTTCTACTAACTAATTCTCCTTCTTATACTATATTCTTATATACAATCTTTCTTACTACCATTGAGGTGATTGCTTCTATGAATCCGGTGTTCATCTTGTTGTGCTAATTAGGCGTGGGAACTTGAACCGATGCATATATGTGCCTGTTCCCACGTTGTAGCTGACTGACTAATTATTAAATAGGAGGAATGTGGTAATTAGTAGGTATAATCTATGTGCATCATATGTCAGTAAATATCAATATAAAAAGTTCAGATATTCGTTTAAATCTATTCTCATTACGCGCTGAATTCGATTGAAGTACTAATGAAAATCGGAAAAGACCGGTGAATAAGTATAAAACTGTTATAGATTTCACTTGGTATTGTTTACTTGAATCTACCCATTGATGTTTAGGACTGGAGTTGATCATTCCCTATTGTTATTTGTGCATCATATACTGATTATCTCGATATTGCCTTAATTCACAAGTATTATGAACAAAGATGGATGGTGGTTAGTAGTGGAATTCAGGAATCGTGTTTCATCCTATTTGGGTTTGAGTCCCAGAGTGAACATCAACTCTGGGGTTCATATGCATCAGTCTGACAAGTCCTAAATAAGACAAAACGCGCGTCCTAGATTCCACTGCTAGCTACTATCCATCTCTGTGATAGATTTACTACTAATTTTCAATCATCCTAGTCAAATTCACACTATTTCGATCTTACAAACACAATATCGGACTAAATTATTAAATCATGAAAGAAATTCAGTTCATCATTGATTGTCTAATCAATAAACAACATAACTATGCATTGCAAAAAAAACGAGAAAAAAATGTTAATAAATGTTAAATATCAAATTTATTTTTAACGCCTAAAAAAAAGACCCATTAAACTCTGTTTCTTAGTGAATTACAAACTAGTTCCCATCATATAACTGAATTTCTAATTATCCCATAATGAAATGAATGGGATTTTTCTACTAACTACTTACTTTCTATTTGAAATGACATAAAGTGAATAGTTAGATCGATTATGGGTGAATCAAATAAAAAAAAATCGGTTAAGTGCTCTGGCGCGAGACTGGTAGGTCCTGGATTCGAATCTCGCGGGTTCGGGATCGTGGATGCGCACTGCTGAGGAGTCTCATAATAGAATGAAATGGCCGTCCAGTACTTTCAGGTTTCCCACGGTGGTCTAGCTTCAATTATGAAAAATAAAAAAAATACCATTGTAGGAGTGGTCATTTGATGTTATTTCATTCTAACCACTGAATATAATCTTATCAAAATCATATAGATATGCTTTGATGATTTCGATTTTGATTGTTTCCCTGAAGAAGTCCAGACAAGTTAGTTGGATGAAACGTTGGAATGATTTAAATTTCAATCGCTGAGACTATTCCAAATATAATTTTTTCACATATAATGACTTCTCTATACTCGGCGCCTAATATTTGTCAAGCTATTCATTCTAACCATGATGAATATTCGTATAAACAGTTAGAATTAGTTTGAAAAACTTTACATCTTTAACAAATATTATTATTAGCGTTATTCAATATTATATTCTTGGTATAGTATAGAATTCTCAACACAAAGTATTTCAACAAGTTCCTCATTTCTTATTTTTTGATCGATCTTGACGATAAACATTGATTGATCGTCAGTTAGATGTTAAGCAGTTCAGGAACTTTCATAGTTGAAATCATGAGTCAATTGAAGATAGACCACCATGGAAAACCTGGAAGCACTGCTTGACGGCCGTTTCGTCCTATTGTGTGACTCCTCACCAGTGCGCATCCACGATCCCGCCTCACGAGGTTCCAACCCAGGACCTATCAGTCTCGCGCGTGAGCGCTTAACCACTAGACCACTGAGCAAACATCCAACGGTGTTAATGTTCAACTTCGACCGATTCAAGAAATTGAGCCACACATTTACCATTGTCTTCAGTGAGTTACTATCTCACAACAGACCCGATCGAACTCCACTGGACTCATTATCTCAACTACTGAAATTATAATACGTATTCATCTAGAATGGAATGACTTCAAAAATAAAAACAAAAGAGTTAACATAAAACACCGATGTAGTTTTTAGACGTTTACTTACTTACTGGTTAGCGTTTTCTTAGCGAGTTAGTTTTTCTACAGGGTGGGGTCGCTAACCTCATGCCCAACCCTCCTCCTTTACCCAGGCTTGGGATCGGCAGTAACTCTAGAAGAGCTACAGGCGGAGTTACGCTTACTTACTCCTGTATATTGATTATTTTGAACTGAAATATTGGAAATTAGCACTGATTATCTTTGGTAGAACAATGGCAAAAGGTATACAATTAAACTTCTTAAATCATAAGACATAACAACAAACTGAACGAGAAAGTTTCTTCATCATTCTAAAAACATTTTGCTGTCTAATTACAATTAGTATTCATATGCCTGTAATGCTTGTGTTTCATTGAGTACTCATATAAATTGTAAGATGTATAGATAAAGAGTTTGATAACTGGATTCTTTTCTTTCAAATAAGATAGATGTGCTGTAAAGTTAACAGTTTAGAAATCCATTGAAATTTTTCTGACAGATATATTACTAAGAACGACTTTAGGACATAAGTATAGCAAACATAAAATTTATTGCAAATGTAATAGGTCAATTTATGAGTCGATTTAAGCTAAACTAACATTGAAAACCTGGAACACTCAAGGACCATTTTGTCCTAGTATGGAACTCTTAGGCTGTGCGCACCCACGATGCTCAATGTGAGACTCCAATCCAGGATCGTGGATGCACACCGCTGAAGGGGTTCCACACTAGGAAGAAACGGCCCTTGAGTGCTTCTAGTTCTTCTATGGTGGTCTACCTTAGATTGACTCACGAATTCAACTGTTAAAATTAGTACAATCTCCACAAATCTCCATCCTGATTATTAAAATTTACTTGAAGGCCACTATAATCACTCCATGTGTTTCACTGATTTTGAAAGTAAATAAGCAGGGTGAAACAGATCTAGACTCTAGACTCCGAAACAAATCGCTACTGCAAATCAGGTTCACATAACATTGGATCATCATGGTATATGGTATAAAAGTATCAGAGTTTGAAACAATTCATGTTGAAACCACTTTTTACTAGATCACACTTAGTGCTTGAATGAAGTAATTATAGAAATCTGTTCCTCATGTAATATGTATCATGCTGATGAATCTGACAAGCTTGTTCAATCTATTCTATTTAGAAGTAATTGCCTATACAAACTTATCAGATGATGAAATTAAAGCTATCACTTATGAAAACTTGATGCAAATTATTATTTCAGATAAATGTAAATTTCAAAATGTCAATTAACAAACTTCATCTAATTAGTTAACCTGAATAACTTAGCATACTTCTTTCATGAATAATTATAATGAATAACACTTTATTGGTATGGTGGAGAAGATTTGTAGTTCAGGTGGATCATTTTGATGGAGTTTTGTTTTCTGAGCTGGATGGTTTGGTCGTGGAGCTTTCATCGTTCTTCTGAACGACATCATCAGTACAAACTTCGGGTAGAAGTGAAGTGTTTAAATTTCTCCACATGTGGTTCACAGCTTGTCTTGTACATCTCGATGTTGATTGGTTTTTGGTGACCTTGAATCTGTCATTGTTTATTTCTTTGTTTAGGTTGTATCCCCCATAGGTTTGATGATGTCTTTCAGAAGGATGATGAAAGCTCCACGACTAAACCATCCCGCTCAAAGAAAAAAACTCCATCAAAAACACTTTATTGGTAGATAACTTGCTATAAGGAATGAGCTTTCATCGTAAATGCTATTCTAAATTACTCTTATGTAATACCTATGCTGATTATAATCATTATGACATGACAGTGAATGACTGTTTGTTTAGAGCAGAAGTACAAATAAATAGGGAATCATTTCATGCTTTTAAATTTGGTATATTTAAGTTGAACAATGGGTAAGTAGTTATAATAGTTGATTTTTCATCAGTAAGCTACAAGTTCAAAACTCACTTCACTTTCATATAAACATCTAGCCAGCATTCCTGGATAACATGCTGTGGTGTGTGCTACTGATGTCGACAGATATAAGTAGTATGTATCATCAATCGAAATTGAAATGTCTGGAGGCAGAAGGTTAAGAAGATCGAAGAGATGAAAGCGAGAATAGAGAGTGATTGGTGTGGAAATGAAGGAACAGTGATGTCTGAGACGGTTGATTGATATTTTGCAAATGAAGTATTTATTGTATGGTTTTCAGATTCTGCTAAGAAATTCTTTACTTTTGTATTCAAATACATTCGATTGTTCCCACTTGTATTCTCGTTCACTATAATACGAAGATCATCATTCTAATACAACCACATAACATGCACCTAATAAATGAATTATTTTTACTATTTATTAGGTTTCTATGTAGGTAAACATGCTAATAAAATTCCAAGTGTCTGGTCAGCTATTTTAAACAAATTTCTAACCATTTCTTTCTGCTGACCGTAGATTATAACATTGTACTCATTTTGTATTGGTTGCTCGAATCTTCCCATTGATGTTCAAGACTGCAGTTGATCAGTCTCATATTGACATATGTACATTCTATATGGATTGTTTCGATTTTATCTTAAGTCACAAACATTATGGTGAAAGATGGGGGGTGGCTGGTAGTGGAAATCAGAACGCACATTTCGTCCTATTTGAAACTTGTCAGATGGATCCCACAATGAACATCAACTCTGGGGTTCATATGCATCCGTCTGATGAGTCCTAAATAGGACGAAACGCGCGTCCTAGATTCCAATGCTATCTACTATCCATCTTTGCTTACCATTCAAGTATTAATTTAGGTTTCATTGTAACCAATCAACAATCGTGTGAATATGTTTCTTTCTTGTCGAAGTAGTACCAATTTTTCCCTGAGAATTAAAACTATAATCCAATTACTAATGTAAAAACTTAATTTCTTATTGGATTCATTTTAATATAAGAATGTTTCACACATAGAAAATCATATGAATCAACATTGTTTCAGGATTATCCATGGAATATAAAATGACTCTTGCTAAAATCAGTAAAGTAAAACACATCTAATATGTATCTTTATATGATTTACTCTTGTAACATATATTGACAGAAGTTGGTTAGAAAAGGAATACTCAAAAAGGCAAAATAAAATACCATATTCAAAAAATGGAACAAGAATAGAGTCTTCATCGCTTTACAACTTTTAATAACATCTTTTTAAGAAAAAACATAAGAATAAATGATTATAGAATGTTATCAAGGTAGACAACCATGGAAAACCTGCAAGCACTGCTTTAAGGATGTTTCGTCCCATTGTGGGACTCCTCAGCAGTGCGCATCCACGATCCCACCTCACGAGATTCGAAGGCAGGACCTATGAGTTTTGAGCATGAGCACTTCACGTCTAGACCACTGAGCCAGCATCCACCAGTGTTAAAGTCTAACTTCAACCAATCCAAGAAATTGAGCAATCATTCACCATTGTCTTCATTGAGTTGATATCTCCCAACAGATCTGATTGAATTCCACTGGTTACTACTTCTCACTTGAACTCTAGGAAATACTACATGGAGCCAGTCACTAGTAAGCATATGATCGAGAGCCACGATCGCGAGGCTGGATCGTGGATGTGCACTGATGAGGAGTCCCAAAATAGGACGAAATGACCGTTCTGTGCTTCCAGGTTTTCCATGGTGGTCTAGTTTCATTTGACTCATGATTTCAAGTATATAAAATTACCAAAATCTCCACAAAAACCCCCTTCTTAAATTTTACAAACTATTACTATAAAAGACCATTCCATACTTTTTCAATTTTATGATCCTTTAGTTAAATATATATTTATGATAGTTGAATTCTTATCTTTCAACCATACAATCAATAGATTAAAAAGTAATTTGTCTATCATGTATCGATTGGTTGCTTAGACAATATAACGAAATTTATTTTCTATTACTAACATACTTTGAAAACCTAATTTCGACTATATTACATAATTTTCAGAAACATGGAATATGATATCTTTTTACTTAGTATTGTTTGTTTGGATCTTCCCATTGATGTTTTTAAGACTGCAACTGGTCAGTCTCTAATTGGCATATGTGCATACTGTACATATTGCCTCGATATAGCCTAAATTCACAAGCATGGTAAGCAAAGATGGATAGTGGCTAGCAGTGGAATCCAGTTTGATGCGCGTTTCGTCCTATCAGGACTCAGTGGATAACGCGATGGCGTTTGAAGCGAAGGGTACTAGGTTCGAGTCCCAGAGTGAACATCAACTCTGAGATGCAAGTACATCCAGCTGACGAGTCCCAAATAGGACGAGACGCTTGTCAAACTGGATTCCACTACTAGACACTATCCATCTTTGCTTAAAATGATATCCTTTTGTTGTAATAAAAACAATGGTTATATGGTGTATGTTACTGATGTTTGTAGATATAAGTAGTATGTAATATCAGTCAGAAGTGGAATATCTATGTGAGCGGAGGCTTGAGAAGCTTGAAGTGAAGAGAAGAAAGAAGGGAACTGAAGGTAATTAAAATAACAGCCGGAATGAAGAAACAATAAAGTATGTAGTAGACAATTCAAAAAAGATGTGCAAATAATGTAGTTGATGTGAGATTTTCCCATTTTACTACACCGCTGTGTGATTTTGCACTAGGCAATAAACTGGTCTTCCCTATTTAATTTCTCATTTACCACAGTTATAGTGCATTGTTTTGCATAATCAACTAATTTGTAAACTTGAGAGTATCTTGGAATAACATGTAAAATGTTTAAATAATTGGTTATTTCAGTTGGAAACATCCAGCGGTGCTTCAAATCACTGCAAATTTATGCATTTTGAACCATTTTTCTCTATAAATTAATCGTTAATCACTGGTAATATATATACAAACAGTAAGTTAAGGTTAATACTTTTCATTACTAGAACTTACTCTATATCTATCCACTCACCGATTGTTATAAATCATTTTTATTAAAAATTTCACTTACAAACCTGACATCTACGAAAGTCAGGTACCTTCCATTGCCTAATGTTCAAGAACATTTTGAGGATCATATTTTTTTGAAGGAAGTTGTCGATAGTTGAAGTATAATAATTTTATATTCTTTGATAATTTAATTCTCCTTTTATTATGATGTGTGTCTAATAACTGTACAATTGGAATTATATTATTCTACACAAACTGTTGTTTTCGATTTAATCATCTCTATTTTCTGACAACTTAAAATGGATACATAATTTTCATCGGTGAAAAATAGCTACATTTAAGTTAAAACACGTTAAAAACTCAGTCACTATTCATTAAAAACAAATAGTCTTGCAATTTGATGATTGGTTTAGGTATTTATGTAGTGAACGAGAATACAAGCAAGGACTACTAAATGTATTCGAATATAATATTACAGAATCTCTTAGTAAAATCTATAAGCCATACAGTAAATAATTCATTTACAAAATGTCAATCAATCGTCTCAGACATCACTGTTCCTTCATTTCTACACCAATCACTTTCTGTTCTTAATCTCTTTTCTTTGATCTTCTTTACCTTCTGCCTCCAGACATTTCACTTTTCATTGATAATACATACTACTTATATCCGTCGACGTCAGTGGCACACATCACATTTAGACAACATTCCTGTAATATAATCCACTTAGAAATGAACAGACATAAACAATGTACTAGGATAAACAATTTTTTGACACATGCTGTTTACGATCAGATTCGTTATGTACGTAAATCATGGTAGTAAACATGGTACTATCCTCCTCTAAGAATTTGAAATTTCATAAACGCGTTGAGAAATCCACATGTATGAAACCTCAGAAAAAATTTAAGTACCGTAAAACTTATCCCAAGAATGTCATCATGTTTGTTTAGTAGACACTTCCAAAAAAAATAGTTAAAAGTTAGTGTCGTTAAGTGAAAATGTGAAAGCATTGGATGGCTGTTTCGTTCTAGTATGGGACCTCTCAACAGTGTGCACTCATGATCACACACATGAGATTCAAAACCAGGACCTCCGATCTCGCGCATGAACAATTAACCCCTAGATCACTGAGCCAACTTTCAACAGTGTTGATGTCTAACTTCAACCAATCCTCAAAATTGCGAGATCATCTACCATTGTCTGAGATAGTTACCTGTCTATACCTGACATGGATTAGCTTTACTGATCACGGCATCTCACTAGAACTCCGAGAGTTGCCTAACTAAATTAGTCACTAGTGTGCACATGATAGACCGAAGGTCCTGGGTTTGAATCCCATGTGCGAGACCGTGGGTGCGCACTGCTGAGGAGTTCCATACCAGGACGAAACGGCCGTTCACTATCTCCAGGTTTTCACTGGCGGTCTAACATTCATCGATTCATGAACTCAATCAAAACCCAACAATCTCCACAACCCCACACTAATAAAAATATGTAAAAATTAACTTTGCATCAACCTTCTGCACACAACTTCCCATCAAAATGTTTGAAGAACATATTGATAAAAACATGAGGGAAAAACAAAATGCACAAAGTAAAACACAAATCTGACTATTTTGTAAAAAAAAATATTATGTAAGTCATCTTATTTCAAATTAAATCCACATTAAGCATCTGGATATAAATATTGATTAACGCTTGATTAATTGGAGTCGGCTTGCCCACCAACGCCATTGCGCTTTATTTCGCTTCGCTCTCTTCTATTCGTTTCATCCTTTTCATTTCTTATCCAGATACAAAATGTACGTATTCAAAAATCCATTCTTGTATTCGACTTATTTAAATTCGTTATTCACCAACGCGATATAAGTTTATGATTATATGCGAGAATTGGCAACATAGTATATTTCAATAACATTCATACAATCCAAATGGAGTTAGATATAGGGTTACTAAAATACTAAAAGATACTAGTTATCTATTAGATAACTGCATGTGTATTTAAAAAAACAGTCATTACCGAGAGTGAGATATAGTTTGAAGCCCAACTCTAGACATGAAAAAGCTTGGACCAGATTGCCAGGTCAAACTTTAGATTTACTTCAAATTCATTTACTGAGATTTTACAAATATATCCCTATTATTTAGTGTCAACTCTAGACTATTGGTATATTTAACTATCGAAACAACCACCTTGATTTAAACTGTTAGCCATATTCTAGATATATTCAAATATATCTATAATGAACATCGGAATATTCAAGTGCCTTCAAATTCTGGTTTCAGTATAAAATTGCAGCAGAGTTTGAGTTTCATTAAAGATTTCCACCCTTCATAGAATAATCATCTTCGAAGAAAAAGGATCTTGGGAATACATCTCATTCATATTCTATTTTACATACCATAGTATATAATAAGCAAATTGATACAATGAGTGAGTGTAGTAAACGAAAACATTAATGGAGACAATTGAATGTATTTAAATCTAAAATTACAGAAGGTCTTGGTAAAATCTGAGAATCACGCAGAAAATATTCACTTGTTGCTGTTTACTTGTATCTTCCCATTGTTATTTAGGACTGCGATTGAGCAGTCTCTTGTTAACATATATGTATCCTGTGAAGACTGCCTCGATATTGCCTGAAGTCATAAGCTTTATAAGCAAAGATGGGTGCCGGTACATCCGGCTGACAAGTCCCAAATAGGACGAAACGCGCGTCAAACTGGATCCCACTGCTAGCCACTATCCATCTTCATGTTCATACAGTAAATAATTCATTCAAACAATTGTATCACACTTGACTGTTCCTTTTGAAATTTATCAGTCCATCGTCTCAGACTTCAAAGTTCCTGCATTTTTATACCAATTGCTTTCTGTTCCCATTTTTTCTTCCTCAATCTTGTTGAGCTTCTGTTGCTAAACATTCTATTCCTGATTGACGTTATAGACTACTTATGTCGATATAAGTAGCACGCACACCACATAAGTACTTTTAAAGTCTTAAATTTTCTGATTAGAAAGAAATCTTTTTTTTTAATTAGTCGAATCTAACTAAT
>NC_031502.1:705710-731791 GCF_000237925.1 Schistosoma mansoni | reverse complement strand
AACCCAGGACCTACCAGTCTCAAGCCGAAGCCCTTAGCCGACAGACCACTGAGCTGGCATCCAACGGTGTTAATGTCTAACTTCAACTGACGAAACGGCCGTCCAGAGTTTCCAGGTTTTCGATGGTGGTCTAGCTTCAATTGACTCATGCTTTCTACTATGAAAAATACTAAATCTCCACAAAACCCCTTCTGATAAATACTTATTTGTTTATTGAAGTATTCAGTTAAAAATATACTAGTTAGTAACATATGATCTTTATGTACATATTTTCTCAATTTCACATTTACATAAGCTTTTTGTAAATTTGTCAATTGAATGTCGGTATTCAGTTATCCCTTCCAGATCATGAATATTTGGCTCCTCTATTTACATATTATAGAATTTGTTTTTTCTAACCATCTTATACAAATAAACTCATTGTGAATCATTATCATATAAATATTACTTATGATTACTGGTTTTAGTTATGTAAAACTATATATAACTCTTAAATACAAAAACAAATGTGTTCTTTTAACCAAATTGATACTGTGATGTGGGCTACTTATATCGACATAAGTAGTATATAACGATAGTTGAGCATTGAATGTATTTCAGTAGAAGATCGATAAGGAAAGAACGGGAACGGAACGTAATTGGTATAAAAATGCATGAACAATAATAATCAGAAACGATGGAACGATATTTTCAGAAGGAACAATCAAGATTGAATTAACGACTTACTATATGGTTCTCATATTTTATTGAAATATTTCGTAATTTTGTGTCTAGATTCATTCGATTGTCCCCATTCGAGTTCTTGTTCACTACAATACTAACAGCTTATTAGAATCGGTGAAATATGATGAATTCATTTTATTCTGTTAAAAACAGTTCTCGTTCTACTGTAAAACACATTGTAATGTCGGTTGCTATGTTAAGCCCATATACTTTATCCTAGCTTCCGAACAGATCAGTTTATTCATTCTTCTTGAGTCACATTTGGATCTTGTTATTTATTTACATGTCAATCTTGACTGTTTTCATATGAGAATATGTGTGTGTACTTCTTATCTTATTCATTATATGTCTGTAACTTATTTGTATCTGGCTATAAATATTGATTAACACTTGATTAAATGGAGTCGGTTAGCCCACCATCGCCACAGCACGTCATTTCGCTTCACTCTCTTCAATTTGTTTCATCCCTCTCATTTCCTGTCTAGATAAGTGTGTATAAAAAACATATGTATTCAAAAATCCATTCCCGTATTCGACTTATTTAAATCAATTATTCATCAACGCCACATAAGTCGATGATTATATGCGAGGACTGGCAACATATTATATTTCAATAACATTCATACAATCCGAATAGAGTCAGATATAGGATTACTAAAATATTAAAAGATACTAGTTATCTATTAAATAACTAAATGTGTATTTAACAAACAAGTATTACCGAGATTGAGATATAGTGTGAAACTCAATTCTAGGCTGTTGGTATATTTAACTATCGAAACAACCACCTTGATTTAAACTGTTAGCCACAATCTAGATATATTCCAATATATTTGAAATGAAAATCCAAATATTAAAATACTTCAAATTCTAGTTTCGGTATGAAATCGCAGCCCAGTTTGAGTTTCATTAAAAGTTTTCACTCTCTACATAACTTATTAACAGTGTAAATAATCATGTTCGAGGAAAAAGAATCATAGGAATACATCTCATTTATATTCTATTTTACATACCATAGAATGGGATAATCAAATTAATATAATAAGTGTAGTGAACGAGAACATAAGTGGGGACAATCGAATGTATTTAAATTCAAAATTACAGAAGGTCTTGGTAAAATCTGAAAATCACGCAGAAAATATTCACTTGTTGCTGTTTACTTGTATCTTCCGATTGTTATTTAAAACTGAAATTGATCAGTGTCTTGTTGGCATATGTGTATCCTGTGCGAACTGCCTCGATATAGCTTTAATTCACAAGCTTTATAAGCGAAGATGGATTCAGGTACATCCGACTGACGAGTCCCAAATAAGACGAAAAGCGCGTCAAACTGGATTCCACTGCAAGCCACTATCTATCTTTGCTCATACAGTAAATAATTCATTTGCAAATTGTCAAACAATTGTCTCAGACTTCAATGTTCCTGTATTTCCATACCAATTGTTTTCTATTCCCATTCTTTTCCCCTCGATCTTC
This sequence comes from Schistosoma mansoni, assembly GCF_000237925.1. NCBI lineage: Eukaryota > Metazoa > Platyhelminthes > Trematoda > Strigeidida > Schistosomatidae > Schistosoma > Schistosoma mansoni. Next base: position 729,592 of record NC_031502.1, on the reverse strand, counting down.
TTGAGCTTCTGCTACCAAACATTATATTCCTGCTTGTCGTTATATACTACTTATTTCGATATAAGTAGCACACACACCATATAAGTACTTTTAAAGTCTTAAATTTTCTGATTAGAAAGAAATCTTTTTTTAAAAAAATAATTAGTTGAATCTAACTAATTAGCTATCCAAAGCTTTATTTAGGTCATACACAAAAATAACTTCAGTATAAAAACTGGGTTATACACTTCGATTCACCTTCTTCAAGATTATTTCCAAGTGTTCAAATAAAGATTTTTATATTTTATTCGTTTTAATTAAATTTTTTGGGGACAGTTTTTGGGTGTATACCTTATGAATGAGTTATCAAACACACATATATATACTTGATATTATTCCTTAAATGCCCTTGTTACAAATATATAGGTATATATATATATATATATGCTTGACCTGATCTTTTGAGAAATAAAAAATACGCCCGAAATAATGAACTACTTTATCTATATTCAATATTGTATAATCAGTTAGTGAGGCATTGATTTTATGTTGCTGAATAAGAAGAATGAATCGACTGTATACTCATCGTTGAAGGTTTTCTGAAATCCTACGAAAAAAGTAACATCCTTATAGAATAGAAGGGGTTTTGTGGATATTTCAGTGTTTTCATAGTTGAAATCATGAGTCAATTGAAGCTAGACCACCCTTTAAAACCTGGAAGCACTGGACAGCCGTTTCGTCCTATTCTTGGACTCCTCAGAAGTGCGCATCCACGATCCCGCACTCGCGAGGTTCCAACTCAGGACCTACCAGTCTCGCACCTAAGCACTTAACCGATAGACCACTGAGCCGGCATCCAACGATATTAATGCCTAACTTCAACCAATTCAAGATGTTTGAGCAACCGTTCACCATCGATTAAGTGCTCTAGCGCGAGACTGGTAGGTCCTGTGTTCGAATCTCGCGAGTGCGGGACCGTGGGTGCGCACTGCTGAGGAGTCCCATAATAGGACGAAATGGCCGTCCAGTGCTTCTAGATTTTCGATGGTGGTCTAGCTTCAATTGACTCATGATTTCAACTATGAAAATCTTTATAGAAGTTTAAAAGATCAACTATCATGTCAATTAGATTTGGTGTTTATATCAAAGATCAGAACATTATTGTGTTAAATATCAAAGAGATCATTTAAATAACATGGTTTTGACTGTGTACGTAGGCAACTATCATCAGCAACCACTTATCATTGGCGGCTTGCTTAAACATCTGGGCTACCTGTTCCTGTCATTTAGATATTTCAACAAGTTATCTAATTTTGTTTATTTTATTACATCATTATGGCTATTAATCACGCAACCTATTTAGATGCGTTTCTGAAAAATGTACAACTTTTCGCTGTAAAGGTTACAAAACGCCTAATCAGAGATATCGTAGTTGCTGGCAATATGCAGCGAAACGAAAGTACATCATTCAGATGTCGATTGACTGAACTGCTAACTTCTAACTGGCGATCACTCAATATTTATCGTCAGGATCGACGAAGAAGTAAGAAACGGAAACGTTGAAATACTTTGTTCTGATAATTCTATATTGTACCAAAAATATAATATTGAATAAAGCTAATATTACTACTACTACTACTTATAGCAATAATAATAATAATAATTATTATTATTATTAGTATTAGTATTATTTAAATCATTGAGGGAATTATTGCAACTCTAGTATGATTGATCTTAATTACGACTAATTTTTGTCAAGCCCTTTTGTTAACTTATTTAACAGACAATCTTATTCGAACAGTAACAATGGTGGGGAAGATTTGTAGATCACGTGGGTGGTTTGGTCGTGGAGCTTTCATCGTCCTACTGAACGACAGAACAAACTTCGGGTAGAAGTGAAGTGTTTGAGCAATAACAATTCATCTATTTCTTTGTATTATTATGGTCACTATCATGTCTACATAAACGTGTATACTTGATCACATGCGACAGCCTACGTATATATTCCTCACTCTACCTTAAATTTTAATCGCTTAAATATCGCTTGATGAATCATTTAAATGGTAGTCATTATTTAACTTTCACAGTATAACAAACTATAGAAGTAATAGCATACTACTGTATTTTTGATAGTAAAGATTCCTAAAACTAGTACCACCGTGTTTAGGGAGATGGAAGTGTCTGATAATATTGTATTTAGTCTATATTGTTAAAGGTTATATAGTTAAGGCTATATAGTTAAAGGTTAAAGGATAAGTGAATGTTTCTCATTATCAGGAATAATAAAACATCAAATTATCAACTATTTCAAGCATTATAAGCAAAGATGGATAGTAGCTAGCAGTGGAATCCAGGACGCGTGTTTCGTTCTATTTAGGACTCATCAGCTCGATGTAACTGCATCTCAGAGTTGAACTCCCAGAGTCGAACCCATTACTTTTCATGAATTGAAATCAATAAACAAAAGCAGACAAAAAATTTCGAAAAATTCACATAACTTATGGTTTTTAGAATTATTTAAATGATAATTCATGAATCAACCTAAAATAAACAATGATTGAAAACCTGGAAACCCTGAATAGCCGTTTCATAATAACATAATAGAAACCGTGACTAGTGAAATCCTATCCATATCAGTTGTGAGATATTTATTGATCTCAGACAATCAATGAAGGGTTGTGCAAGATCATGGGTTGACTGAAGTTGTGGTTTGAAGAACACAATGGCTTTAAAATTCATTCATTTTCTGAAGAGGTTGATTATTGTGCTTCGACACAGGCTAACTTAAAAACAGCTTATATGATACTAAACTAGTAGTCCAACATAACATAAGATTATGGCTTTTAGCTAGTTAAAGTAATAATCTATTGATTAGTATTACACCAACTTTCAAAACCTGGAAGCACAGGACCGCCGTTTCCACGATCCGACAAGCAGGATTTGAAGCTAGAACATTCGATCTAGCGCGTGAACGCTAAAACTCCAGACCACTGAGCCGACATCCAAAGGTGTTAATGTCTAACTTTAACCAATTCACAATATTGCGCGACCATCTTTCATTGTCCTTCGGAGGTAACTGTCACACACTCAACACTGTTAAACCCCACTGGTCACGACTTCTCATTAGAACTCCGAGAATTACCTCTCGAATCTAGTTACAAGTGAGCACATGGTAATTGTCAGTAAAGGGTTGTAGATTGGTTAAAGTTAGACAATAACACCGTTGGATATCTGCTTTGTTGTCTAGTGGTTAGGCGTTCTCGGGCGAGACCGAAGTTCTGGATTCGAGCATTATGCGCGGGACCTTGGATGCGCACTGCTCTTAAAACAATGTTTCCTGGTTTTCAATGGAGGTCTAGCTCATGAATTCAACTATTAGAATTATGGTGTAATTTGTATAATACATTTTGTCGATTGAACTTATTACAATGAAAATTAATGATAGATAAGTAGACAATAAAGATTCAGTGTAGTTATGTATCACTACAAGATACCATAATGTATATCTAAAAAGAAGGTTGGAAGCTGTATGTGAAACAAATCTACATAAGTGAATCAATGTTTCCCATTGACAAACGAAAAACCAATTTTTTGGCTTCTTGAAAAAAAATTTCCCAAATCATAACCAACATTCCTTATTTTATTTTCTTATGAAACATCTGTCTAATTAATTATTACATAACAGAAAAATCCTTCCTTAAAAATTATTCAGAATACAATAGTGATAATATTTTGGAAACATCCAGTTGGAAACTAATAAAGTCATTTAATTTACAATAACATAATAATCTGTAATATAATATGAAACCCATTAGCAGTGGTCATCCAAGACATCATACGTGAGAATCGAACCTAGCACCTTCGGTCTCGCTCACGGACGCTCAACTCCTAGACCACTGAGCCGATAACCAGCGGTGTTAATGTTCAACTTCAAACAATCCATGATAGTGTGCAACCTTTCATAAATTGTCTGAGGATGATAAGTGTCTCACACCCGATACGGATTGGATTAATCGGATTAGTTTTGGTTCATCATCTTTTAACTGTTTTACTCAAAGCAACATTGTAACTTATAGTAAATAAGTTAAAAATACAATACATTCATGTATATACAGATAAAAAGATGAAGAAAAGATAGCAAAACTTTAGGTTAGACAACTATTGAAAATCTGGAAACATTAGACAGCCATGATACTTCTTAGCAGTGTATCCATGACTCTATCAAGGACAGGAGCTACAATATCCGGTTTCACATGCCAGTGCTTAACCTCCAGACCACTGAGCTGGTATACGGTGGTGTAGATGTCTAACTTGAATCGGTTTGAGATATTGCACGACCATCTTTCATAGTTAATGTTGAGTAATTTTCTCAAACCATATACGACTGCACTCCATTTATCACTAACATTCAATAAATCTCCATAGATCTTTACACTGACAACAAAATAATTGTTTTAAAAGTGTAGCAGATTTCCAAGTATGATTTTTAAAAAAATATAAACCATCTATTTTCTGTCTTACCTGACACATTTTTCTGTGTAGGTCCTGGGTTTGAAGCTCGCGAGGCGGGATCGTGGGTGCACACTGCCGAGGAGTCCCATAATAGAAATAAGTTTAATCAGCAAAATGTATTATACAAATTACACCATAATTCTAATAGTTGAATTCATGAGCTAGACCTCCATTGAAAACCAGGAAACATTGTTTTAAGAGCAGTGCGCATCCAAGGTCCCGCGCATAATGCTCGAATCCAGAACTTCGGTCTCGCCCGAGAACGCCTAACCACTAGACAACAAAGCAGATATCCAACGGTGTTATTGTCTAACTTTAACCAATCTACAACCCTTTACTGACAATTACCATGTGCTCACTTGTAACTAGATTCGAGAGGTAATTCTCGGAGTTCCAATGAGAAGTCGTGACCAGTGGGGTTTAACAGTGTTGAGTGTGTGACAGTTACCTCCGAAGGACAATGAAAGATGGTCGCGCAATATTGTGAATTGGTTAAAGTTAGACATTAACACCTTTGGATGTCGGCTCAGTGGTCTGGAGTTTTAGCGTTCACGCGCTAGATCGAATGTTCTAGCTTCAAATCCTGCTTGTCGGATCGTGGAAACGGCGGTCCTGTGCTTCTAGGTTTTGAAAGTTGGTGTAATACTAATCAATAGATTATTACTTTAACTAGCTAAAAGCCATAATCTTATGTTATGTTGGACTACTAGTTTAGTATCATATAAGCTGCCTCTGAGGAGTCCCACAATAGGATGAAACGGCTGTCCAGTGCTTCCAGGTTTTCCATGATGAATAGTTCTCAACTATCCAGTCAAAATCTTGAATTTTTAGCTAAACACATCCTAATGATTAAGTCTCAATAACGATTCGAGATTGAAATGAACAATACAGTAACATATTTTGTCACATCAGTAATTTTCACATAAGTCTACGTATATATCTAAAAATAGCTCATTATTTCCTTAATGTTTCTTTCAGAGTAATTGCAAAAACGTTTAATAACTTTGAACAAAATAACAACAGAACAACAATTAGGTTTTATAAGCAGAGATGGATAATGGCTAGCAGTAGAATCCATTTTGACGCGCGTTTCGTCCTGTTTGGGACTCATCGGCTGGATGTACCTGCATCTCAAAGTTGGTATCCACTCTGGTATTTCAACCCAGTACCTTTTGCTTCAAACGCCAAACGAAACACGCTTCAAACTGGATTCCACTGCTAGCCACTATCCATCTTTGAGCATAATACTTCTGAATTAAGGCAATATCTATACAATCCAAATAGGATGCACATATAAAATGGTGGTTGGAGGTGATCAACCGGAAACCCTGGACCCGGGTTTCGTGCTACTTGGCACTAGTCAGCAAGGTGTACCTGTAATCTTGAGGGAACTGGTGCTGACGAGTGCCGAGGATGCACGTATGCCAATATGAGACTGATCAATTGCAGTCCTAAACATCAATGGTTAGATTCAAGTAAACAATTCCAAGTTAATTCAACAGTTAGATTTTACCTAGTTAATGAGGCTTCTAGCGAATATGCATAGAAATAAAGAAAGGGGAATATATATGAAATATATGAAAGTAAAAAAAATAGTCTACGACGAAGATAATGTCCATGATCCTAATGAAGATTTAAAATAGTTACCGAAGTTTTATCTTTTCACAGTTTTAATTAAGTCATAAATGTAAATCAGTACATTTAAATTTTTATTACCCATTCATTTATAGTCTTATGATGAGAGAGTTAATTTTAGGATATTTTTTCTGGTAAGCGTTTTTTTTTAGCGAGTTACTTTTCTATGGGATGGGGTCTCTAACCGCATGCCCAATCTTCCTCCGAGCTTGGGACCGGCAGTAGCCCCTAGAATCGGGCAACATGAGGAGTTAACTTTACAATGTAGAGATGTAAATGACGTAATCAAATCAATAGTTATTAATAGATAGAACTACCAATCAGTTGATTGGATGCAAAACTGTTATTTATGTACTGAATAATTAAGGGATAAGAATTCAGTTAATAAAGAAATTTATGACCCAATACTTAAGTTTTTCACACCGGGTATTTCCACGCAAATGATTTAAAGAAAGCGTTTTTTTTGTATGTAGAAAATGTATTCACTGAAAGATCATTCTAATCAGGAGTTTTGACTGTTAATATCAATTACGTTGACTGGTCATTAATTGTGTTTGATGAGGATCGTAGAATGTCATAAATTTAATGAGGAGGGATAAATTCATTAAAATTTATGTCTATGGTCAGTCATATATTTATTACTATTATTATTATTAGATGGATAGTGGCTAGTAGTGGAATCCAGTTTGACGAGCGTTTCGTCTTATTTGGGACTTGTCAGATGGATGTACCTGCACCTCAGAGTTGATGTTCACTCTGAGACTCCAATCTAGTACCGTTCGCTTTAAACGCCATCATGTTATCCATTCAGCTATTGAGTCCTGATAGCCACTTGTTTGTGCAATGGGGTGAAGTTTAAATTCATTCAGTATTGTTTGTTTGAATCTTCCCATTGATGTTTAGGACTGCAATTGATCAGTCTCTACATCGAGGCAATACGTACAGTATGCAGATATGCCAATTAGAGACTGACCAATTGCAGTCTTAAAAACATCAATGGGTTGATTCAAACAAACAATACTAAGTGCATTTATTATTATTATTATTATTATTATTAATATTATTATTATTATTATTCGTAAGGCCTATTATTCCTTCGTTATTGATATACAGGAAAGAATTATGAACAGTCTAATTTGGTAAAAGAAGCTTTCTTTTTCCAACTAACTCCATGTGTTTTGTCGTTATGTTTGTTATTATTCTGGTTTGTGAATTGTATCGGAATCTAGAACGCTAAGTGTTTCGAGCTTAGTAATATTTAAGCATCCTAAAGTTAGTTTTCTTTTTCTTATTTTAGATTGAAACATTGAAAGATTTACTTGATGGTCCTGATGAATTTGTAGCAGCTGGATTTGAACGTTTTCGACCATTAAATGAAATGAATCTGCCAACGAGATGTTTTAGTCGTAGCTCAAGTCGTACAAGAAATCTAACTAAATCACCTACCAGTTCAATGTTACCATCTTCGAAACAAATCCATGAACAATCCAATAAAGGCATCTGTTTAAATGGTGGATTTATTGGTAAATCTAATTTTGATTATCTGACATAAACTCATATGGTGAACGGTTGCTCAAACATCGTGGATTGTTTGAAGTTAGACATTAACACCAACGGATGCCGGCTCAGTGGCCTATCGGTTAAGCGCTCTGGCGCGACACTGGTAGATCCTGGGTTCGAATCTCGTGGGGCGGGATCGTGGATGCACACTGCCGAGGAGTCCCATAATAGGACGAAACGGCTGTCTAGTGCTTCCAGGTTTTCCATGATGGTCTAGCTTCAATCGACTCATGCTTTCAAATATGAAAATACTGAAATCTCCACAAAACCCCTTCTGATCTATAATACTAGAATTGACAAAGCATTTTCGAGAACAAGTCAATTTAATAACAGTAATGTTAGAGTAACGAGTTGAATATTAAAATAATATAAGAACAAAAAAACGTAAGGGGAATATAACCTCCATTTCAATCTGCAGTAGTATAGCCTATCTCATAGTATAGACAGAGGTCATAAACACTGATTTAAAATACAAAGGTTTGGATTGAGAACATGGATTCTAGCACAATCAGCGATATGCTAGAGACCAATAGTATGTTTGATTGAATACAATTAATAAACCGAAAGCTGTATTTAAGTCAATTTCATGTTCATTGTCAATCAAGTGATGAAGGATAGATCTCTTAATCATCTTTAACAGTCTCTTTTTTCAAAAAGTCTAAATGAGATCCTGATGTATTTCCAGCTCCACAAAAGCATTTAAATTAACTCCTATACATGGATGTGAAGAATTCGAACAGCCTATCTTTGCCTGTGGTTACTATTTTTGGACAGGTGTGCAATGCCACATTCAATTCAGCTGCACAGAACATTTTATTTAATACTTTTCTAAACTTTTGTGTTAATATCTGACAACTCTTTTCGTTTTTGAACTTAAATCCCAAGAAAACTGACGCATTCAAAACAGCCGCTATAAACCGTCTTGTTTTTATATAGTTTCTATATTTGTCAATGAATTCAGTCGAATATTCATCCATACTAAGTGGGCTATGGATGCTATACAATTTTTTTCAAGATAGTGTTAACGGAGCAAATTAATTTGATGCCATGAGTCAGAATGTTTACTTAAGTTCTTCAGAATCTACCTGATAAACAGCCACAGAAATCAGTATATTGTTCATCAGAAGATTTGATACCTATAGATCTTCTCAGTGTTCTATGGAATCTGCATTAGTTTCAGATATTTAAAAGTGTAATACTATTATTTCATTCTTTCCATAAAATGAATCTAATTAATGGGAGAATGTTGTTAAATATCCTAAGAAAATCAGTCTGTTTATTTTCCTCTGGTACTATAAATGTATTAACTATTTCGTAATAGTAAGCTGTTGGGTGATTAATTAAGTCTTTAAATTATCCATTCTTCCATTTTATAAGAAAACCTATGGAAGGAGAAGACACGTTAGTTACTGGATAAGTATATTATCTGACTGACCGTAGAACTCACTGTTGAATCGAAAAAGATTATTCATCGTGAACCTAAGTATTAACTTTTCTATTGTATCGCTATAAACCAACTGTTCATTGTATTGCTGTAGTGAACGAGAACACAAGCGGGGACTACCAAATGTAATCGAACATAAAATTACAGAATCTCTAAGTAAAATCTGTGAACCATGCAGTAAATAATTCATTTTCAAAATATTAATCAAACGTCTCAGACTTCACTGTTCCTTCATTTCTACACCAATCACTTTCTATTCTCGTTCTCGTCTCTTCGATCTTCTTGACCTTCTGCCTCCATACATTTCACTTTTGATTGATGATATATACTACTTATATCTATCGACATCAGTAGCTCATGCAACATTGGGACTTCAGTGAATAAAATTAATACACCGAATGTTATCATGAAATTATCTTTGACAATGGATGTTTTTATATTACCGATAAACTTAAAGGAACCCTTCATGCTATGAATAACTATGGTTTTTTCTAGAAAAAGGTGTAAGATGTTTCCGTGGCATTATAAATATCCTCCAAGATGAGATAGAGAAACGAATCATTTTTTTTAATAAACGTTTTAAAGACAGTACAGTCTGTTTATTGTAGTTTCTATAGTTTTCAATATACTGAGTAGGCTTACTGAAACTAAATAGTGTAGCTTTATCTTTATCAAAGATTTGGTTCTTTCTTAAACTATAGAGGTGAGACCGTTTTTGATTGATTATCTTTGAAATTTCTTTTCACTACTAAGTAGAGTATTCATATTTTCTACAAAATCTTTCCTTTCTATATAAACTACATCTAAACGTATATCTAGCTATGATATTAACAAAGTGTCGTTGGATTAAGGACAGCTTACTATAATTATTACAGCTAGAATCGACTAATATGGATTAAAATCTTTTAATATTATCATTTAAAAAGGTCAGTAGTTCTCTAGTCTATGAATATAAGTTTCCGTACATAGTTTCAATGTCTATCTTAATAACAGAAAACTTAGGACAAGTTATTATTCAGAAGAATACTCTAAAACTCATATGTACAGACCTGGATTAAATGAAAACTTGTTTTTCCTATTCTTTCATCAGTTTAATAAGTTTCTTTTCACTTGTTGCATGAATAACCTTCATCATAATTGTTATAACTTGTGTGCGCTTGTTAGAGTGGAGCGATTTATTGATCGGACCAATGACACAAGAAACCCGTACGAGTAGTCTAGAGCACTTGTCGGTCATGCTATCTGCTTAGCCCAACCAGTTAAGTCCAGAACACCAATAACAGCTTCTGCAATATAAATCATTATTCTCAAACATACTGGGTTTATATATCAAACAAACTGACCACATTGTACCATAAAATAGAAAATAACATTTGTACAAGATTCAGCTAAATGTGGCTGTGAATGTGGGGAACAGTAATTAATAGACTGAGGATAACTCAAGAATAGTTCAATAATAGTTCACAAGTCAAAATGAAGCTTATAGTAAGAGGAACACGAATACGAAATTTACTTTTCAAATAAACAGAGTGAAATTTCGCAGTGATGATTTTCAGCATCTCACGTATAAAAAAACTTGAGTATCTTTCTATTCTATCGAACCCTAGAATAGTCTAGGTAAGTGTAATATACTTCTAGATAGAGCTCGATTTAGTGTACTTGTCTATAAGATAAACACTTATAGTCGCTTCTCCAGGCTCCAAGCCTTCCATCAAATGTTCTTTGAGTACGTTTAATGTAAATTTCTTACTCATAATATTTCAGTATAGTAAATTCATAAATGGGAATTTTCTCCTATTCTGTTATTTATTCTTATATCATTTATCACCAATCGGTACCTATAAATCTGTCAAATAATTGTATCTATCATTTAGTAGAATGTGAGTTTCATTGAATTGATTGTTCATAGATATCCTCTCAATCAATTCTTCTTTACATAGTTGAAAGCGTGAGTCAATTGAAGCTAGACCACCATGGAAAACCTGGAAGCACTGGACGGCCGTTTCTTCCTTAATTCAATACATTACACCTAATGAAATCACAGCAGAATATATCACAATGTCATGATAAATCTATTCTTTTCTATTTAATATAAGAAGGGGTTTTTGTAGATATTATAGTAACTTTAAAAGTTGAGATCATGAGTCCATTGAAACTAGACTACTATCCAGTCCTTCCAAGTTTTCCATGGAAATATCTGAAATATATATTATCAGAAGGGGTTTTTTGTAGAGATTTAGTATTTTTATAGTTGAAATCATGAGTCAATTGAAGCTAGACCACCGAGGAAAACCTGGAAGCACTGGATGTCCGTTTCATCCTATTGATCTATCGGTTAAGTGCTCTGGCGCGAGACTGGTAGGTCCTGGTTTCGAATCTCGTGAGGCGAGCTCGTGGATGCACACTACTGAGGAGTCCCATAATATGACGAAACGGCCGTCCAGTGTTTCCAAGTTTTCCATGATGGTTTAACTTCAATTGACTCACCCTTTCAACTATGAAATATATATCTTAGTATTTCATTCTATGAAAAAAAAATAAAGAAGTGCTTTATGTTGAAACTGGTCATCACATGTACTTCACAATGTTTTGATTTCTTGTTTAAATTTATTACTAAACAGGATTACATTTACATCTTTATAATAATCATTCACATGATATTGATAATTGAACAAACAGTAAAGCAGTATTTCATATACACATTTGCTGCACTTTTCATTTTACCCCCCCTCTCTCTCCCTCTTTTTCTTCCCTTTATTGTTGTTTGTCAAAAAGCCAAAGGAGACAAATACAGCTGAATACAAATAGAAATAGTGTAATTGTTGTTGTTAACCAAGTTTGTTTTGTTTTAATCTCTAAATAATAATCTTTATTAACTGATTATTTATCTGAGTTTTCTTTTTGGAAAAAGAAATAGTCTAAGATTAAGTTGCTCAACTTCGTGGATTGGTTGAAGTTAGACATTAACACCATCGGATGCCGGCTTAGTTGTCTAGTGGTTAAGCTCTCTGGTGCGAGATTGGTACGTCCTGGGTTCGTATCTCTCGAGGCGGGATCGAGGATGCGTACTGTCGAGAAGTCCCACAATAGGACGAAACGGCCTTAAAGCAGTGCTTCCAGGTTTTTCATGGTGTTCTAGCTTCAATTGACTCATGATTTCAACTATGAAAAATACTGAAATCTCCACAAAACTCCTTCTGATTAAGATTAAGTTGTACATGTTTGTTATCTTTTGATAAAGAAATGGATGGCAGATATATTTGAGATATTTTATAGGAATATAGTTACTTCTTACTGTTATTGATGATGACATTTGTGAAGTAGACTTTTTGAAGGTCATCTATGAGTTGGGATGATGTTCTATTTTATGATAATTTATTACTAACTCATTTACTGATTACATGTTAATTTACTCAGCTATGAAACTCAATATTTGTATGGGGTACAGTAATACTACACTGTTACTTAAATCAAATTAGAAGGACTTGAACATGAGACTTAATATCTGGAAGCCAAATCTTTTAACCATTTAGCTACTACTCCACGGAATTCTGCTTAGGTTTCAAGAGATAATTAATGAGATATTTACGTTAAGTAAGAAGATTGTTCAAATTAACAACTTCCAGCTTTTCCTGATTTTCACCCTGAAATGATCTACTTGTCGGTCAATTTCTTTTTTATTCTATTTGAATGCTTGATTATGTGACGTAAAAAAATTGTTGGAAAATAATATCGATAAAATTCATTATAGAATCGAACCTGTTTTCTTCAAAATGTAAAAAGCAAAGAAAACTGTAGTAATTAACGCTTTACATTTTGATCAAGCCCAAAAACAAACTTCTCGCTTAATAATAGACTTACATTAGGTCACAAAACGTCAGAAATACAATTTGGGTTGGTTGAAATTAGACGATAACGTCATTGGATTTCGGATCATTGGTTTACATGTTAAGCGTTTGCACTTGAAACTGAAGGTCCTCAGTTCGAGTCCTGCGTGGAGGGTCGTGGGTACCCACTGCTCTGGAGTCCAGTACTAGGACAAAACGGTCATTCCGGGCTCCCAGGTTTTCAATGTTAGACTAGCTTAAATCAACTCAAAAATTTAACTATTAAGATTTTCTACACATTGGGATATCATAAAACTATATTAATCATTAGCTTTCCACCCGATGTTCAGTTTATTTAAAATGATCAGGTCCAGCCTTAGCGTTGATACATACAAACGTTTCACTTGATATAATCCCACGTAGTTATACTGTAAATATATTCCTGAAACACTACCTTCCACTTAAATTTATAAAGTGAAAATAGACCGTTAAAGCTAATTAAAATAAAGCTTCTAGAAGTATATTGTATTATACTATTCTCATTTATTCACTATAGACAAATAAAAGATATCCGCTTGTGTAAGGGACACCCTGATTACTTTATATTGTCATAGTTGAAATCATAAGTCAATTGAAGATAGACCACCATCGAAAACCTAGAAGCACTGGACGGCCGTTTTGTCCTATTGTGGGACTCCTTAGCAGTGCGCATCCACGATTCCGCACTCGCAAGATTCGAACCCAGGACCTACCAGTCTCGCGCTGGAGCACTTAACCGATTGACCACTGAGCCGGCCGTCCAGTGCCTCCAGGTTTTCCATGGTGGTCTAGCTTCAATTGACTCATGATTTCAACTATGAAAATACTAAATTCTCCACAAAACCCCTTTCTGATCTACTTTATATTTGTTTAAATCAAGTGATGTGACATTAATTTACTGCTTTAGTGTTTACACAATAAACAACAAACAAATTGGACAAATCAATGTCATAACAAGAATAAATACATTCAAGTTATAGTCATGACACTCCTGATATCATATGTCTGGTAAGAACTAATGCATCATCGAAAACGCTAATCATAAATGTAAAACATAGTAGAAATGTGAAGTGAGTACTTTATTTCTATTAAACCTATTTGAAATTTAGTTGTGTTGAAGTGGATGCTACTCATAAAGATGTTTGTAAGTAGTGTACAGCGAAATAAGGTGTCGAAATCGCAACCATTGTCGGACAGAATGAAGAGTTTCAGTACATCGAAAGCACGATATTGGGTGAACGCTTAAAAGTCAGTCGAAAAGACCGTTCGGATTGCAGAACACACCAGAAGATTTAAATGAACGATTAAAGACCATGTATATGTATTATGAAAATACTTTATAACTTCTCGCAATAAATTTACATATCTCCTCCCTATTGTCTTGAATTGCAACCCAACTCTTATTAATCGTTAAGTTATTAAAGTGCAAGACACTTGGTTACCACTTGAATAGTGGTTAAAAGCCAGTCTGAAGTTTATCGTATAAATCGCTCACTAGAAGCAACACAAATCCTTCTACATAAATAATTCATTTCCTTGAAAATAATATTCATCAGCAGTTAACATGATCTAAATATTCATGAATACCAAAAATTAAGTGTCAACTTCCTTGTTCCATTTTTCGCTATGTATCCAACCGAAATCCTCGCAACTGTCTTGAAAATTTTTGATTTATATGGAAACCCTAAAAGATATTAACCTCCTCTCATTATTCTGTTATTTGTATTTCTAAACTTCAGAAGGGGTTTTCTGGAGAATTTAGTATTTTCATAGTTGAAATCATAAGTCAATTGAAGATAGATCACCATCGAAAACCTAGAAGCACTGGATGGACGTTTCGTCCTATTGTGGGACTCCTCGGCAGTGCGCATCCACGATCCCGCACTTGCGAGATTCGAACCCAGGACCTACCAGTCTCGCGCTGGAGCACTTAACCGATAGACCACTTAGCCGGCACCCAACGGTGTTAATGTCTATTTTCAACCAATCCACAATTTTGAGCAACCGTTTTTGTTATTTGTAGGATGACTCGATCATAATCGAATGTTTGCATTAAGAAATTCAGCCATATGCTTAACGATCTACCGCCTTTGCTTCTTAATTGTATAATAATGAATACAGTATAGTTTAAGCTTTATGAAATAATACTTCACTACTATTTTTTTCAGTCTGTCAGGTATTTATCAAATCTGGTCAATATGATCCACAAACAGGTGAAATATATTCATCAATTTGTACAGCAAATCCAACAATTACAATCTGTAATAGATATCGATCAACTCAACCTATACTACTTAGATCAGCATATATATGTACATTAAGTCCAAATGATGAAAATGTACAAGTTATGCAAGGTAATGAATCAAATGAATCTAGCACAACAAATATTACACAATTGGGACCATTTTATCCAGGGAGTATTGATTATTTTGAAGTGAGTTTAGTCTTTAATAGAGTTAAAGTAACGAGTAAATAATATGACTGAGTATTTCTAATTGTATTATCTTCCTAATACTATATCACATTCCCTACCTATTAATCCATTGGGTACTTTCAATTATTAACTAATGTATTGGCTACCATATACTTTTTAAAGGAAAAGAGTTCTAAGGACTGTATTGATTCGCTTTAATATGAATGCGTTTCATCTCTCAAAAAATGGTGTCAATAAAGAATCATTATAGCTAACATTTTTGAAAAAATTACTAGTATTATGCTGTAATCTAGTCTATTTTGTTTCTATTATCAGAAGGTTTTTTGGAGGTTCTAGTAATTTAATATACAGTTTGATTTATAAGTCGATTGAAGCTAGACCACCATGTAAAACCTGGAAACACTGGACAAAGTTTCGTCCTAGTATGGGACTCCTCAGCAGTGGGCATCCATGACCCCGCCTTCAGGATTCGAAACTATGACCTAAACGGTTTCGCGTGCAAACGCGTAACCTATAGACCACTGATCCGGCATCTAATGGTGTTAATGTCTAACTTCCACCAATTCACGAAGCCATGCCACCGTCGACCATTGTTTTCATCGAGTTACTATCTTACAACAGACCTGTCATCATATGAAATATGAAAATTCAGATTATAAAGTGTAATCATTAGTAATTCAGCCATGCTTAATAACTGTCATTCGACCACAGTGTTCATATTAATTCAAGAATTCCACTGCAATTAGCATTATTCGTACATTACTTTGTCGACTGAAACAATGCTTGATGGGTATTTTATTTGGTAGATATCTTTCTTCATTGACTAACACTAGCTGAAACATAGTGAAGTGGCTCTCTGAGAGTGAATGATTCTCAGTCATTTTTTTGCTAACGTCACTTTATGAATCAAAATCCTCACATAGAAACTGAAATTCTGCCTAATTCTTTCTTCTTTTTAGATACCTTTAAATGATTTTATGGAAATCAGTAAAATACGTATAAGTCATGATGGTTCCGGTACATATCCTGAATGGTTGCCAGAAGAAATATACCTAAGGCTAACACAAAATCTCCCTAGTATGACCGTAAATCCACTCAAATTTAACACACGAAATTCTTCCTATTTAACTAGACTATTGAATACTGATGAATCAGGATCTATACCCACATATGAAATTTCTTTTCCGTGTATGAAATGGTTATCACGTTTTAAAGGTGATGGTAGTTTAGTACGTGAAATTGCTGCACCTGGAACTCAACTACCTGATCAAGCACCAAGACTTGGACGAATATTAAAAGTATATCCACTAGATATTACAACATTATTTCAACAAGAGGAAAGAGCTCCTGGTAAGTTAAATTGTATGACTAAAAATGGTAGGCGATACTACCCATGGTACTGGGATTTTTGTCATCGATTTCGAATGGTTGGTAAATGTTGAGTCAGCTTCCGGAGAACTTCAACGGAGCCTCCAGAGGCCCAAAAGGAGCCGAAGAGCCCTAGCCAATCAGAGTATGATGGAACATTCTAGAATTCCAACGTGGCATGCTACTATTGGTCGGTAGCATAATATGTCGTTAATGGATTGGCTGAAATATGATGTTGATTTAACAGACGCTAACATCTATAAATACCCATGATTTTCTGTACAAGAACGAACCTTGGAGTAAAGTGTTTTCTCTCATACTTGCGTTTTCTCTCTGGTGTTCAAGTCGCTGAGTAGTTCTAGCCTGTGGGTTACCAGAATAGCTAGGAAACGAATATAGCGTTCAATCGACAAGACATATCAGTAAACAAGAGGAACTGTGAAATAAATTACTTTTCTATCTAGAACAAGTGAATAGGTCTTATTATTTTTGACTTCACGTCATACTATTTTTTTCCAAATAAGTAGCTAGTTTTGTATTGTTAGTTACATCTACTCAACGTTTGTCCTAACAAACGTCTTTTTCTTTTATTATGTTGATGTATTAATCCTGGCTTCCTTGAGTTTTTAGGATTGCTTTCCAATTTAGCTTTGGACCATATTTTCAATACACTGCTTGATAACCGATAGGCTTATTCTTCAGTTGGTGTGTATTTCATACAATAACTGATATTTCATTTACTGTTGTTCTTTTGATACATGCAGTCTTACTTCCATTATGCTTAAGACAGTGTAATCAGAATTCGTTCCCATAAAAGCGAAACAAAAACAAGGATAGAGATTGTGTAGGGGGTAGTGAATAGAAGAAATTTCTCACCAATGAAGATAAGACATCTTCCCATAGATTTTCCCAGACGCATAAGGTTATATAGATAAACATAGCAGCTTTCTATAATCTTTTTCATCTACTATAATCGGATAACTTGTAAACTGTAAAACAATAAAATCTGTTGCTTCAATCCTTAAAACATACAATACCCTTTAAGTATAGTGAGTTATATTCCAATTAGAGGTAAGCATGATCAATGATTATCATTATGTTATAGATAAACAGTAATTCTGTACATTGGAAATATTCAAGCAATTATTCTAACACCTTGTATTGTAGTCATCATTTTCTGATTCATAAGTGTAAAAGCATTGAAAACGCTTTATTTCTTCAAAGCCAACTAGTTGAGCATTTTAAATCTCCAAAACATAGGGATTTTTTTAATTAAGAGTTATCAGCCAACAAATAGTTTACTATCAGAAAGAGGTTTTGTGGAGACTACTAATTTAATAGTTGAATTCATGAGTCAGTTAAAACTGGACCACCATTGAAAACTTGGTAACATTGTACGGCCGTTTCGTCCTAGTATTGGACTGCTGAGCAGTGCGCATCCATGATCCCGCCAGCTGGACTTGAACCCAGGACATTCAGTCTCAAGCTTGAACACTTGGCCCGTAGACTACCGATCTGGCATCCGATGGTGTTAATGTTTAACTTCAATCAATCCACGGTATTGCGCCACCGTCCACCATTGTCTTTATTGAGTTACTATCTCACAATGGTGGTCTTGCTTTAATTAACTGATTATCACTGTCAGTCCTTAACAATTTCTTGTCCTTCTCGTTTTTCTTATCAGTAATTCAATATCAAATAATAACAAAAACTGGTAAACTTTGGAATTCAGGAATGAATAATACAACAAAAGTAAATATCTTAATACAAGGTGATCATGGTGATACAGGTACAAGAATTTTATGGAATGAAGAAATATCTAAAATGAATACATTTTCAAGAGGGAAAGTATGTAATCAATGTAATGAACATTAATATTTGTATCATATATAACAGTCTATTTTTTAAAAATTTTATATTCATGAAGCAGTCTCTGAATCAGTAGACCTCAACATACACAAGGGAAAACGAAAGATCCTCAAAAACAACACGGAAACGTCAACCCAATCACTCTTGATGGAGAAGCTCTTGAAAGGTGGAATCTTTCATGTCCCTGGGAAGCATCATAGATGAAACGAAAAGAATCCGATACAGACGTTAAGGCGAGGATTGTCAAATCAAGGGCCGCATTACCACAGTTGAAGAACATATGGAACTCAAAACAACTCTGTCAACCAACATCAAACTCACAATCTTCAATACGAACGTCAACACAGTTCTACTCTATGAAGATGAAACTTCAAGAACTACCACAAACATCATCAAAAACGCACAAGTATTTATAAACAATTGCCTACACAGGATACTCCATCTCTGTTGACCGGATATCATCAACAACAGCCTATGTGGAGAGAACAAACCAGCTTCCAGCTGAAGAGGAGATTAGGAAAAGACATTGGAAGTGGGTAGGACATACATTACGGAAATCACCATTGTGCATTACAAGGGAATCCCTAACTTGAAATCGTGAACAGAAATGAAAAAGAGGAAGGTCAAAGTATACACTACGTCGGGAGTTGAAAGGAAACATGGAAAGGATAAATAGGAACTGGAAAGGCTTGCCCAGGATGGAGTTGGATGGAGAATTCTGGTGGGTTGCCTATGCTCCTCTACGAGGATTAACAGATGTCTTGAGTTCCATATGTTCTTCAATCGTAGGAATGTGACGTAGTCATCCGGCCATTCTATGAATAGTGTGTTAATAATATTAACAAGTTACATCTTAGGTATATATTAGGCACCAAGCTTTTATGGGAATTATCGGTTTAAATCTTGGTAAAAATAAATATGATCATAAAAATTAAATTAGTATTAACTGATATAAGAATTCTCGTCTAAATTAGAGCGAATAGTTTCACAGTATTTGAGCGCCGAGTTGATGTAAGACATTATATAGGAATAATATATATTTGTAAAATCTCAGCGAATGAATTTGTAGTAAATCCAACGTTTCGCCTGGCAATCTGATCCAAGCTTTTTCAAGGAATTATTAACTGAGTATTAACTGAGTCTCACTTTCCTGAATGATTTTTAGTAGCCTAATGAAATACGTGGGAATTACATGAAATAATCAACTAACTTATTACAGATGACCAACCAATGTCGTATTCACTATGAAACAAAAAAATCCTTCATTTGATGCATTGTCTATCCTTAGATGTGCATCGCTGAGACATTGTACACTATGATGAAATACTTATCTAATGATTATAGGTTTTTAGTGGTTATTTGGCTAATCTCAGATTTCAAGGCATACCATATTCATATTTTTACTAATTAACGTCCTATACACTTTTATAGTGTTTTTATAAGAAATTAGTTTTTGAGATGGTGGAGATGATTTGTAGCTCAGATGGATGATTTTGATGGTGTTTTGTTTCCTGAGCTGGATGGTTTGATAATGGAGCTTTCATCGTTCTTCTGAACGGCATCACCAGTACAAACTTCGTGTAGAAGTGAAGTGTTTGAACTTCTCCACATATGACTACCAGTTTCTTTTATTAAGAATGATTGTGAATCAATGCACCAAATAGTGTACTAAATTTAAGGTCAACAGTCTAAATAATATTATGGAATATAACTGTGTTGTTAATCAGGTTTAAAATCTGTGGATCAGTCCATTTAAAAGATACATTTCATGGATTCATGATCTAAATAACAAAGATGTGTAGCACCAAAAAAACATTAGAAATGAATGTATAGTCCTAATCATATAAATGGTAATGACTTCACTGTAGAAGCCGAATTGGTGGCCTGATTGAATATCTGGGCTACCTATTTCTACCATCTAGATATTTTAACAAGTTATCGGCTCCTGCTTGTTTTTACACATTATTATGTTTATTAATCACACAACCTATTAAAGTGAGTTTATGAAACGTTTACAACCTTCCGCTGTACAAGTTGAGAAAAAGAGCTTGATCAGAGACATCGTGGTTTCTGGCGATATGCAGCGAAAACAATGTACATTATTCAGATGTCGATTGACTGGACTGCTAACTTCTGGCCGGCGATGTTATATCGTGTGGGTGCGTGCGTGCGTGCCCAGTTAATATATGACGTTATACGACCACCAATTAGAGAGCAGTGATTTATCGATGAGAGCTATGATACACAAAAGCGTTATGAGCAGTCTTGAATACTTATCAGCCCTGCTTTCTGCTTAGCCAAAACAGTTAAGTCCAGAACACCAACAGCAGCCTCTGCAATATAAATCATTATTCTCAAACATACTGGGTTTATATATCAAACAAACTGACCACATCGTACCATAAAATAGAAAATAACATTTGTACAAGATTCAGTGAAATGTGGCTGTGAATGTGGGGAACAGCAATTAATAGACTGGATATAACTCAAGAATGATAAATCGTATAATAATAATCTATAGCTCAAAATAAAGCTTATAATAAGAGAAACACGAATACGAATAGTTTAGTTACTTAACAATTATATAATAGAAAATATACATATCACATTGGTCCATAAATAATCCACAAAGTTACCATTCGTGAATGTGACCTTTTGAACGAATGTCTTGGGCTCAGTAAAATGTAATTTACCCATTAGTTCAGATCAACCTTTATTTGTTAGTCAATCACATTTATCATTATCCAGACAATCCACTTAGTTACGCCAGTTATCTTTACAAATACATTTTATTCAGATAGTAAAGAAGATATTTGATGGGGTTTTCTTTCTCTGAGATGAATGGTTTGGTCATAGAGCTTTCATCGTTCTTCTGAACGATATCATCAGCACAAACTTCAGGTAGAAGCGAAATGTCCGAATTTCTCCACATGACTCCCAGCTTGTCTTAAAAACCTCGATGTTGATTGGTTCTTGTTGACCATAAACCTGTCATTATTTACTTCTTTGTTTCGATTGTATCTCCCATTAGTTCCATTTATGATTCTATATTTGTCCAGAAAAACGATGAAAGGCTCCAAGACTAAACCATCCATCTTTGTTTTGATTGTATATCTCATTAGTTTGATTTATGGCCCTATGTTTGCCCAGAAGAACAATGAAAGACTCCATGACTAAACCATCCAGCTCAAAGAACAAAACTTCATCTAAGCTACAAATCTTCCCCATCATTTCAATTTCTATAATCCATTTCAGGATTTCTTTTAGATTTAGACTAATTTAATTATTTCTATATTCTTCTCTTTATTTTAGACTAGTTCATTCAATATTGAAGCTGTATTTCTTGGTCGATTAAAATCATTAACTATATGGTTAGAATCAGATGAAAATAGTAATGAGACAAATGCTTCAACTACTACTAATAATAATAATAATAGTAGTAATAGTAGTTGGTATTTAGAATATGTAATTATTCAACAACTGTCAATGAATTCTTCTATGAATAACTTTTCAAATATCTTCAATACATTATCTTCATCTTCTAAACTATCATCTCAATCATTTTCTAACAGTCTATGTAATGATATGAATGCAGTTTATATATTTCCTTGTTTTCAATGGTTAACAACAAGGTATGGTATGAATTCTTTACCAATTAAATTAATACCAGCTAATGGTAGTGGAATATTGACAATGAATTTAATTGAAACAATTATGGCACATCAAAATGAGCAAATATTTGTAAGAATATTATCAAGTTAATAAAATATGAAAAAGGTTTTGAGTTGTTTGTTTAATCTAACTTCACATTGATATTTGTAACAAGTTTGTATTATTTGGACAACTATTGAAAACCTGGGAGTACTGAACCGCGGTTTCATTCTAGTATGATACTCCTGAGCAGTGTGCACTCACAATCCCACTCACTAGATTCAAACCCAGGACCTTTGGTCTCGCGCGAACGTTTAACCTGGAGATCACTGAGTTGACATCCAATGGAGTTAATGTCTAACTTCAACCATTGTCTCCAGTGAGTTAGAACCGACAGGTCGTGGGTTCGAGCGGGGTCGTGGATGCGCACTGCTGAGGAGTTCCGTGACAGGATGAAACAGCAATCCAGTGTTTCCAAGTTTTCCATGGTGATCTAGCATCAATTGACTCATGAATTCAACTATTAACTTACTAGAATCTCCACAAAACCCTCTTCTAATAAAATGGTAAATAGTTAAATTCATAAGTCTTTTCGTTCTACTGTGAGACTCCTGAGCAGTGCACATCCACAACCACGCACATCGGACTCCAACACAGGATCTATATTAAATATCAAATTTCTTGACCCGAATATGAGGTTTTATTCTAATAGTTCCTCTTGATTAATAAATCCAGTAATACAAAACTGATTTTTAACTTTGACAGTGTGTATCGTAAGAATTTAGTGACTTTTAGCACTACAAGATATTAACCTTCATTAGGATAAAGAACCCACATTTTGTATTTATCTATATATTCAATCTAAGTCACCAATGTAATGTCATTAATATATTAAATAAAGTATCTAGACATAAGACGTCTTGTTAAACTATGGCTTGTTCATCACATGTAAAGGTTATTTAATACATGGAGTTGTACGATAGATAAATAGAACGTACCTCTAATATGAAGAAGCTGAAACTTGACTTTGAACTGTGTTTAAAGTTTGTTTGTTTTTACAGCTCTAAGAATAATATTCTAATTTCACTTAGTATTGTTTGTTTGAATCAACCCATTGATGTTTAGGACTGCAATTGATCAATCTCTTATTAGCATATGTGCATACTGTGCGTATTGCCTCGATATAGAGACTGATCAATTGCAGTCCTAAACATCAATGGGAAGATTCAAACAAACAATACTAAGTGAAATTAGAATATTATTCTTAGAGCTGTAAAAACAAACAAACTTTAAACACAGTTCAAAGTCAAGTTTCAGCTTCTTCATATTAGAGGTACGTTCTATTTATCTATCGTACAACTCCATGTATTAAATAACCTTTACATGTGATGAACAAGCCATAGTTTAACAAGACGTCTTATGTCTAGATACTTTATTTAATATATTAATGACATTACATTGGTGACTTAGATTGAATATATAGATAAATACAAAATGTGGGTTCTTTATCCTAAATTCCACCACAGTGGTCTCGACGATATCGGATCCGCGGCCGCACTGGCCT
>NC_031502.1:672995-705510 GCF_000237925.1 Schistosoma mansoni | reverse complement strand
AAAATACTGGACTTATACCTCTGAGAAAGTAGGAGCCCCGGAACCAAATCCGTAATGGCCAACAAGTTAGAAAGCTCAGGGAGTTTTTGAAGCAGTTAAGCTCATTTTTATGCACATCTTACATATAATTGTCGAAGGTTAATAGTGTAGCGTAGCAAGTTTAAGTTTGGAGGTCATTTCTACTCCTTACATATTTTCGATATCAGAGATTCCACAACTACCGAAGTAGCACATAAAATTCACGGAGATACCTGGAGATGACCTAAAAAGCATGTCATTCCATGAATCACTAGACAGCCCACAGAAACATAGCTAGGGTTTTGTGAAAAAATTGGTATGCTTTAGAAGACAAAAATGACGTTCTAGAATGAAACCGCGGTTCTGTGTGATTAGGTTTCAGTTCGTTTCACTTCAAACGCCATCGCGTTATCCACTCGGCCACTGAGTCCTGACGAGTTCCAAATAGAACGAAACGCGCGTCAAACTGGATTCCACAGCTAGCCACTATCCATCTTTGATTACCATGCTTGTGAATTTAGGCTATATCGAGGCAATACGTACAGTATGCACATATGCCAATTAGAGACTGATCAGTTGCAGTCCTAACACATCGATGGGAAGGTTTAAACAAATAATACTAAATGAATTTAATTTCGAACACAGTTTCCTGATGTATCAGTGAATGGCGTCTGAAATAATGTAAACATCATCAAGTTATTAGTTAGATTTGTGAATATTCGGTATTGTTCGAATACGATACTTCTCACAAACGACAATTGATGGTTACAATATAAAAAATTACTGAGCAATGAATAACTGTTTCGATTACATTTTGATGAATTAAAAGCTTTCAAATCTCTTGGTGAAGAACATACTTTTCAACGTTTGGATTGATATCGAATAGTCAGAGTTTTCAAAATTTTCAAAGACAAATCTACTTTAAATTCACTTAGTATTGTTTGTTTGAATCTTCCCATTAATGTTTAGGACTGCAATTGGTCAGTCTCTTATTGGTATATGTGCATACTGTGCAGACTGCCACGATATTGTCTTAATTCACAAGCATTATAAGCAAAGATGGACGATGGCTAGCAGTAGAATCCAGTTTGATCAGTGTTTCTTCCTATTTGGGACTCGTCAGCTGGATGTACCTGCATCACAGAGTTGATGTTCACTCTGGGAGGAATTCGAAACTAGTACCGTTCGCTTCAAACGCCATCTCGTTCTCCATTCAGCTAATGAGTCCTGATAGCCGTTTTCTTTTACAATGTGGTGAAATTTAAATTCATTCAGTATTGTTTGTTTGAATCTTCCCATTGATGTTTAGGACGAAACGCACGTCCTGGATTCTACTGCTAGCCACTATCCATCTTTGCTCATAAATCTCCTCCATTTTCGCTGATTGGGAAATCTGTTCATTTTTTTTAAAATTTACTCCAAAATCATAACTTATCACCATAACTCTATGAAATCAATCTCTGAGGTAGTCAGTAGTGGATGTTTTATGAAATAAACGAAAATTCCCCTTACTAAAATGTATTTTACGACATGTAATCTCATTGAACAAACAGTTATATTATCCCTTTATGATAAACTACGAGTTCACATTTCAGAAAAAACATATACAGTCTAAAAATTATGCCGAAATGAAACACATTCGTTGTCTGCTCTTTTTTTCAATTTCATATAAACTACTTCGGTGCTTCAAACCAAGTACTGGCACCTAGTATGTAAACGAATGAGCAACAGATTTGTCCGATCAACTTTATTCATCTGTTTTAACATATATATGACAACAGGCAAGGTAGATATGCATAATAAAGTATGTGAACTCATGCAAGATTATGTAAATTCATTTCTAATGAAATAGCGAAGTATATAATTGAACTGATGTATACCAAATTGATCAAATAACAACTAACCGTGAATGAAAGCATCCAATAAGTTGTGAAAATAGCAGCTAAGTTCAGTGGAAAGACCTTCTTTGAATAATTTATACCTTTCATTATGAAGCCCACGATAATATACATAATGAAACATTGTGTTAATGGCTATATCTAGGTCATGCGCTTACAATCAACACATTCTACTAAAGACTGAATAAAATTTAGTCTTAGATATTAACAATAGGATGACTCTAACTCTTATTGTAGCGAACAGAACAATCGAATGTATTTAGGCACAAATTACAGACTATCCCACTAAATTCTGATAATCATACAGCAAACAGGTAATTTGCAAATTAACAACCAATTGTCTCAATCTTTACTGTTCCTTCTATAAATATCAGTTCATCATCTCTAATTCGATTGTTCATACAGTTTCCTACCAATTGCGCTTCATTTCAGTTCTTTCCTTATCGGTCTTCTGCCAAAATACATTCTATGTCTGACCATCACCATATACTACTTATATGGATATAAGTAGACCACACTACATTATCAGTAATATAATAGACTGGTAACCATTTATCATCGTTTTAACAGGATAGTTTTTATTTGATTTCGTATAGTGTGAAAAGCTCTCAACTTTGAAAAAAAAATAGGAAACTATAAGTTCTTTCATAGTTGAAAGCGTAAGTCAAATGAGGCTAGATCACCAAGGAAAACCTGGAAGCACTGCTTTAAGGCTGTTTCGTCCTATTGTGGGACTCCTCAATTGACTCACGCTTTCAACTATGAAAATACTAAAATCTCCACAAAAACCCCTTCTGAGTTCAGTTTATACATTTTTCCAAAATTATTCAGCTACCCCAGAGATCATCTACTTTAATAAACAATCAAACAAGCTTTGAAATCATTTTTTTTTTAATACTAACTGATTAGTTCTCTTTATTGTTTTGTTTTTTTGATACAGTGGCAAGTTGAAAAATGGAAATTTAAACCAGGCACTAAAATCATTTTCTATAGTTATTTAACTGGTGCACCTATGCGTATAGTTGATTCTAACCGTATTGATTGTCAACCGATTGATTCAGTGAATGGAGTATCAAATCAAAAAATTGGTGAAGGTGAAAGTTATTCTTTAAACATTTTTGTTTACATTAATGTTTTAAGGAATTTGAACCGCTTATAAATAGTAGTTGACAGAGTATTGTTTAAGTTCAACGAGTACAGCGGGTCCAACTCCATATTTTTTTATACAAAAGACAAAACGATCAAATAAGTTGATGATAGCAACTCTGGAGACATAGGATTATTTAACTCAAAAGAAATACTTGAAACCTCTTACTAACTGGACACGTACTACAATACTCGACTAGCAATCTTATTTCTAAATTCTACTATAATTTCCTTGTTATGGATAAAAGGTTTATCGTTCAGTAACTTCTAAACAAACCCACCATTAAAAGTTGAAGTGGTTTTAAGCCGGACCCCTTAAGATTTTCTGGAGTTCTAGTGAAAAGCCGTGACCAGTGGAATTCAATCCATGTTGGGTGTGAGATAGTTATCCACCTCAGACAATCGATAAAAGGTTGAGCAAGATCATAGATTGATTGAAGTCAGACATTAACATCGTTGAATACCAAAGAAAGGAGATCTGAGCAAATGTGAGAGTTACAGAGGCATCACACTACTGTCAGTACCAGGAAATGTTTTCAACAGTGTTACTGAACCGGATGGAAGACTTAGTAGACGCCCAACTTCATGATCAACAGGTTCGATTCCGTAAGGATCGGTCGTGCACAGGCCAGATTGAGAAATTACGGATCATCGTCGAACAATCAGAAGAGTGGAATTCGTCACTATGCATCAACTTACTTAATTATGAGGAGGAATTTGACAGTATGGATAGGAGAATTACATGGAAACTTCTTCGACACTACGGAGTACCTGAGAAGATTGTCAACGTTATATGGAATTCATACGACAGACTACAGTGCAAAATAGTGCATAGAGAACAGGTGACAGATGCATTCCAAGTGACGATCGGAGTCAGACAAGGATGTCTACTCTCCCCCTTTCCCTTTATTTGATGATTTACTGGGTTATGAAGACCTCGAAATCTGAAAGAAAGCACAGCATACAATGAACAGCTCTGAATCAATTAGAAGATTTGGACTTCGCAGATGACCTGGCCGTTCAACTCCATACATACTAACAAATGCAGATGAAGATAACTAGTGTAGAAGCAGTCTCTGAACCAGTAGGCCTCCACATACACAAGGGGAAAGCAAGATCCTAAAATACAGCACGGAGAACGCCAACCCAATCACTCTTGATGGAGAAGCTCTGGAAAAGGTGGAATCTTTCGCGTACCTGGGAAGCATCGTTTATAAACAAGGAGGATCGGATGCAGATGTAAAGGCAAGGGTTGGCAAAGCAAGGGCAGCATTACCACAGTTGAAGAACATATGGAACTCAAAACAACTCTCAAACAAGATCAAACTCTTAATCTTCAATACCAACGTCAACACAGTTCTACTGTATGGAGATCAAACTTCAACAACTACCACAAACATCATCAAAAACGCGCAAGTATTTATAAACAGTTGTTTACATAAGATACTCGATGTCTGTTGACCGGATGCCATCAAGATCAACCTACTGTGGAGAGAACGAACCAGGTTCCAGCTGAAGAGGAGATTAGGAAAACACGATGTAGGTGGATAGAACATACATTACGGAAATCACCAAACTGCATCACGAGGGAAACCTTTACTTGGAATCGTGAAGGGAATTGGAAAAGATGAAGGCCGAAGAACACACTATGTCAGGAATCGGAAGCAAACATGGAAAGGATGAATAGAAACCGAAAAGGCTTGCTCAGAGTGGAGTTGAATGGAGAATGCTAGTGGATGACCTATGCTCCTATACGAGGGTTAAACAGGCGTAATTAAGTAACCGTTGGATATGGGCTCAGTGCTTAAGGCTTCGTACGCGAAACCGAAGGTCGTGGGTTCGAGTCCTGTGTACTGGATCGTGGATAGGCACTGTCTAGGAGTCCTGTACTAGGATGGAATGGCCGTTCAGTGCTTACAGTTTTTCAGTAATGGTCTAGCTTAGATCGACTCATGAATTCAGCTGTTAAAATTTTCGTAAGTAAAAATAAGTGGTGAAAAACAGAAATCACTTTGGATCAGACCATTTTTTACGAACTGTTATTTACTACCTTTCTTTTTCTTTCAAGCAACAAACAGACTAAATAAAAAATGATCTATATTTCACACAGCGGATAAATGAATTTATTTAGTAATACTTATTTGCCTACTTAGAAGTAACTAAAATTTTTGAATGACAGTTTTGGTCTGGCGATGTCCACATCCTATCTGATACTTACTTAGTTGTTCTTTCAGGTAGCTTAATTCAAAAACTTACTGATTTTCACTATTTAATATACACATGTGGAGTATTTGCTACCAAGGAGAAAATGATTTGACTAATTGTCTAAAAGAAATATCTGCTCAAACATTTGGGTCACCTATTTTACAACCGAGCTAATATTACAATAGTTCTTTCAGATTCAGAACACCAGTAACAGCCTCTGCAATATGAATCATTATTCTCAAACATACTGGGTTTATATATCAAACAAACTGACCACATCGTACCGATAAAACAGAAAATAACATTTGTACAAGATTTGGCCAAATGTGGCTGTGAATAGGGGGAGGGGGACAGTAATCAATAGACTGGGGATAACTTAATAACGGCAAATCACATGATAATAGTCTATAGATCAAAATAAAGCTTATAATAAGGGAGACACAAATATAAATAGTTTAGTTATTTAACAGTTATACAATAGGAAATATATATATCACATTGGTCTATAAATAGTCCTCAAAGTTACTATGCATAATTCTCCACGGGATACACCAATCATAAATAATGGAAAACTTAAAAGTAACATGATAGTTGTTGGTAAATATTGCTCTCTAAATGTACTTTAACAAAACGAACGATATTCATGTTAGAACTCATGTATTCAATAACATGATGGATAAAGAAGTTATTTGTGATAACTGAATTGGTACAGAGCTTTTTGTGACTGGTGTGATTTTTATTTTATTTGTTTAAACACATAAATATTGGTACAAGGAGGCACCAGATATATATGCGCCGCACAAATCTCATTTGATTTGTGTGAGGGCTAGGTGCCTAGGTCTAGGTGCCCAAACTGAATCAGGTGGTTTTCTTAGGGAGCCACATCCCGAGCCTTTGACCAAAAGATCTAATCCACAAGGCAGTGGAGCATTGTGAAGAGATGCAGTCCCATGGTAGTCAGTGACCAACGATTGATTCATACACCATTTGTTCCCTCAAGATACTGGAGCCCATGTGCACTATTGGCTTGGAACCAAGGGTTTCCAACCCCCCTAGGTAGACACGTCGTGTCCACTAACCCAGTTAAAGCGCCGGACATTCACCTTTCGTCCTCTCAATTTCGTAAACAACACCCCTGCCACGAGAATGCAATGAGTAGGACTTCCCTGTCAGAGGCTATATACGCGTGACTATATGAGAGCATTTGGAGAGGGAGAGCGGACTCGTCCCACTCTCGTCCGTACCAGGGCATTTGGGGGCGAATCATGGTTTAATGTTTCTTGGTAATCCGACTAAGGGATCTATGTGGGAGTAAACTTCAATGAAGAAAATATATAATTCTGAACTTCTACAATATGTGCGACTATAAACCTCAAATAATAACTCACATACCTAACGTTATTAAATGACATTAGATCTATTTAATTATGTCTAGTAATCTCTTTTAAATAAATTTCTTTTTCTTCAATACTAGTTTTCAACGTCTCTTATGGATTAACTAGTTCACGATGTTCAAAAATATCACGACTATCTCTGCGACAACGATTTGGTTCAGGAGATATATTAGATAAACGACCTATATCAAATCAAGATATAGAATATTATAATAAATTCAATGATAATTTGAAATCAAATATTAATGTGAATAATCGTAATAAAAATACAAAATGTATTCGTTCATTTTCAAGTGCACAAAATCCATGGCTTTCAATGTGTTTAGATCCACTCAGCTACTGAGTTCTGATATCCACCTGTTTGTGAAATGCAGGTACATCCAGCTGACGAGTCCCAAATAGGATAAAATGCGCGTCAAACTGGATCCCACTGCTAGCAACTATTCATCTTTGCTTATAAAGTTTGTAACTCTAGGCAATATCGAGGCAGTCCGCACAGGATGCACATATGCCAACAAGAGACTGATCAATAACAGACCAAAATAACAATGGGAAGATACAAGTAAACAACACCAAGTGAATTTATTTATTTCCCTTGTTACTGATGAGACTTGTTTTACTACCTTGTTTAAGTTTACAATTTGTCAATACATCACCCTCTTTTTTCTATACCATATGATTAGAATGAATTGATCCAAGTTTCGTTAATAAAAGATAACTCAACATCTCAAAACCCTCGAGTTAATTTTTTTATTAACTTAATTAAATAGAAGACATCTATTAGTCTAGGTTTTATAATGACTGCTTTCACTCTAGTTCAAATGAACTTTAAAGATGGTTTTTGTTATAGATCAACCTGTTGTAATATTTAAACTTCTACTAGATTGTATCTAGTCTTGAGGTTAATAGTTTCTCAGAATTGTAAAGATAAGCATTTCTATGAGAATCTGAAAGGAAAGAGCAAGCGAAAATATTGGCAGACAACTCAGTATGAACAAAGAATCCATTTACATTTAAGAATTAGAACATTCTACAATTGGTAATGCATAAACCCTCAGCCGTATCACGGTATTTCGGGGGCTAATTTAGATATCAGCAATGAAAAATATAAAATCCATAATATAATGTAATCTTAAGCTACATTCAAAGTGAATAAACTCAGTGATATATCACAAATATTCACGTTTCATTTACATCTGATTCTGAAGACAATAAATATATATTACTGCAGTTAAGTTGGTCGTAGTATACAAATTCTCCGCTGATGTTATTATTTCAAAATACATCAATATGACTATTTGAAACCAAGAAGAATGGGTGACAACCTTATTCTAGTTTGGAACTCCATAGTATTGTGTGCTCAAGTGTCCCAGAGTGGATATCAACTTTAGGATGCAAGCACATCCAGCTGACGAGTCCAAAATGAAACGAAACGTGCATCCTGGGTTCCAGTGCTAGTCGTCATTCATCTCTGTTTATAACGAGTGAAGTGAGTGTTTTTTATACTTGGTAACACTAAACGTTTTTTCCGTAAAATAACATTGCAATTGAATACATACAAACAATTAAATTTTCAACTCTTTTATTTCATTTCATTAGTTAGTTCTAATTTAGATTCACAATGTTTCAACTTTAAAATACGCCCTCAGTCAGAACGTCTCATAGCACTTGAAATAAACAAAAAGAATTCACTACAATCTAGAAAGATCCATGTTTATGTTGGACCAGA
Organism: Schistosoma mansoni; assembly: GCF_000237925.1. NCBI lineage: Eukaryota > Metazoa > Platyhelminthes > Trematoda > Strigeidida > Schistosomatidae > Schistosoma > Schistosoma mansoni. The sequence continues at coordinate 697,120 of NC_031502.1, read as the reverse complement.
TGGCCGTGTTGTCAGCGGGGCTACAGGTCCTATAACAATTCCTGGGAAATTATTTTTACCGTATGTAAAAGTAAGTCTTAGTTTATTTTTATTTTTCCTGTATACCTAACTATAACATTACGATTTATGATATGTTTTGCGTCAGATAATTAATTAATTAATTTGAACATATAAATACTGGTACGAAAGTACACTGAATACATATGCACCACATAAGTCAGTTGATTTGTGTGGACTGCGATACTGCCCGGGTGCCCAAACAGAAGCAGGTGATCTTCCAAAGGGGACCACACCTGGAGCCTTTGACCTAAAGGTCTAATCCACAAAGCAGTGGAGCAACGTAAGGAGATACTGTTTCATGGTAGCCGCCATTTGTTCCCTCAGGATCCTAGAGCATCATAAATTGTTTTGCATTATTCGTGAAGAGTCTTTAATTATAAACATGAATCATCAAAAAACTCAAATAAAATCGGAAAATCGAGCAAAATATATAATCATGAGTTACCTTGGAGACTGTTTGCTTTGAATTTTGACAACACTGAATGACTTCGGTTAAGTAACCGTTGAAAACTTGAAATTCGTTTCATCTTAGAACGTAAATCCTCAGGAATACACATCCATGACCCCTCAGAGATCAAACACAAGACCTTCAAATATCACGAAGAGCGCAGAACCCCTAGAGTACTGGGATGTTTTAAAGTTCCCTACATTTCTAACTTCTGTCAATCGACCATTTTGCTCAACTATCAATTATATTTTGTTTTGTTCACAACGTGATTGAACTCCATTGATCGAAGCATCCCATTAAAACTTTGGGAACTACGGCTGATATATGTTGATAAAAATGATGGGTGCCTAAAGCAGGTTTTTAGTTCTGTTTGGTTTCTGTCATTCATTTAGGTATAACAGAAATGCACATAGGCTTTCGTAAGGTTTCTACAATATTGTTACTACAAACTATATACTGCCCTTAGTTTCTCTTTCATCATTGAAGGGGGTTATTTGACGGGTTATATATATAGATATATATATATATATACGTCCGTTACCCCTCGTGGAGGAGCATAGACCTCCCACCAGCATTCTCCATCCAACTCTGTCTTGGGCAAGCCTTTCCAGTTGTTTCCAGTTAACATTCATCCTTTACATATCTGCTTCTACTTCCTGGCGTAATGTGTTATTTGGCCTTCCTTTTTTCCATTTCCCTTCACGAGTCCAAGTTAGGGTTCGCCTCCTGATGCAGTTTGGTGATTTCCTTAATGTATGTCCTATCCACTTCCAATGTCTTTTTTTAATCTCCTCTTTAGCTGGAAGCTGGTTTGTCCTCTCCCATAGAAGGCTCCACCCGTAGCTCTTCTAGGGTTACTGCCAGTCCCAAGCCTGGGTAAAGAAGGAGGGTTAGGAATGAGGTTGACAACCCCATCCTGTAGGAAAAATCTTTCTGAAAGACCGTCAACCAGATATACATATATCATGCTTTTGACAGCTAAAAAGAAACATCAGATGAATTCAATTCTCTCAAGATTATTTCATAAAATAGTGACTATGAATTTGAATTCTGATTTCTTAAATTAATAATCATCTTCTTCTATTTCATTATTCTTTCTTAATAAAAATATCAACAGGGTTGTCTAAGAGATCAAACAATATTATGGTTATGTACAGAAATTCAACAAACATTATTACCTGTAATCATTCATGAAACTAATTCAAACAATTCTGAAGTTAAAATCAATCATTGTAAATTTGATTTACGTGCTACAGGTGAACGTACAACTGAAGCATATTGGAGAGTACATAAAGTAGATAAAAATATCAGACGATTTGAATCAGTTGCATGGCCAGGAAATTTTTTACGAGTTACATCAGATAGTGTAGATGTTATGGTTAGTTTGTTTTTTTTTATTTTATTAAATTATCTATGAATGTGATATTTTCTTTTCTTTTCATAGTTGAAATCATGAGTCAATTGAAGATAGACCACCATGAAAAACCTGGAAGCACTGCTTTAAGGCCGTTTCGTCCTATTGTGGGACTCCTCAACAGTGCTCATTCACGATCCCGCACTCGCGAGACTCGAACCCAGGACCTATCAGTCTCACGCCTGAGCACTTACCCGATAGGCCACTGAGCCGGCATCCAACGGTGTTAATGTCTAACTTCAATCAATCAACGGAGTTGAGCAACCGTTCACCAATTGTCTTCAGTGAGTTGATATCTCTACAGCAGACTTGGCAGAACTCCACTGGTCACTGCTTCCCACTAGAACTCGAGGAACTATCTCTTGAAGTCAGTCACTAGTTACCAGGTTACGTGCTCTGGCGCGAGACTGGTAGGTCCTGGTTTCGAATCTCGCGAGTGAGGGATCGTGGATGCTCACTGCTGAGGAGTCCGACAATAAGGAGAAACAGCCGTCCAGTGCTTCCAGGTTTTCCATGATGGTTTATCTTCAATTGACTCATGATTTCAATTATGAAAATACTGAAATCTCCACACAACCCCTTCTGACCTATATTTTCTTTTGTTTGAAGTAGCTTTATTAACATAATTTAAAAAAAGACTATCAAATAGTAGGTTGTAATTCAAACTAAACTAAGGAATCAATGGGAAGATTCAAACAAATAGTACCAAATGAATTTAAACTTCACCACATTGCACAAGAAAGTGGCTATCAGGACTCAGTAACTGAGTGGATAACGTGATGGAGTTTGAAGCGAACGGTACTGGGTTCGAGTACCAGAGTGAACATCAACTCTGAGATATAGGTACATCCAGCTGACGGGTCTAAAATAGGACGAAACGCTCGTCAGACTGGATTCCACTGTTAGCCACTATCCATCTGTCCAGATTACAAACTTGTTATCGATGCAATAAACTAAATAGATGAAGAAATAGTGACTAATTTTGAAATGAGATATATACCTACAAATTACATTAGATAATAAACGATATCTATAAGAGTAAGTGAGAATATTGTAATGTCCTTGGTTGTAATCCTGTTTGTCACATTCTCTATGAGACCCAAACTATCTAAGTTTCATTTCGTGTGAGTACGAAGATTTTCTTGACCAGTTTTATATTATAACGAAACAGATTCCTGTACTTTCTAGTTCTAAACTACCTTCCTGTTGACCTCAATCTACTGAAAAACCTATTTCCTAATCACTAAATGGATGTTTTGTATTCTGTGGTTTCTGATACTAGAGACTGAACTGATTATTAAAATATTTCGATCATGATAAGTTAAGAACACAGTTTATACAAATAAGTATTTTCAGTAGTTTTTATCAATCCTTATAAAGCAGTACATTGGTGCTATAACCTGTGTACCTTAGTGCCCTGTTTATACATGACGCGGCGATGCCGCCAATTGGAGAGCAGTGAATTATCTATCGGACCAATGACACACGAAACCGGTACGAGCAGTCTAGAGTACTTATCGGTCCTGCTTTCTGCCAAACCCAACCAGTGAAGTCCAGAACACCAATAACAGCCTCTGTAACATGAATCATTATTCTCAAACATACTGCGTTTATATACCAAACAAACTGACCACATCGTACCATAAAATAAGAAACAACATTTGTACAAGATTTGGCCGAATGTGGCTGTGAATGTGGGAGGCAGTGATTAATAGACTGGAAATAACTCAAGAATGGTAAATCGCATGATAATAGTCTATAGGTCAAAATAAAGCTTATAATAAAAGGGACATGAATTTGAATAGTTAAGTTACTTAACAATTAAACAATAGGAAATATACATATCGTATTGGTGCATAAATAGTCCTCAAAATTTACCGTTCATAATCCTCTTCGGGATATAACAGTTTGTCCATACAGTATGTTAGAAATTTATGTGTTGCTTAAAGGAATGACAAAATTGTTGGGGTGATCCAGAAAACTTCTCGAAAAAGACAAGAAAGGCTTAGGAAACATTAAGAAGCATTTTATCCAATCAGCGTTCAGTAGAAGTTCTATCAGAAACATCACATCACCCACCAACATTCTCTATCCAACCCTGTCCTCGTCAAACCTTTACAATTGTTTCCAGTTCCTATTCATCCTACTCCCGTCTGCCTCCAATTCCCGACGTACTGTGTTCTTCTGACTTTCTCTTTTTCACTTCCTATCAGGATTCAAAGTTAGAGCTTGCTTCATGATGTGGTTTGGTGATTTACGCAAATCATATAGAACTTTGGTATAAATCCTAACAGACTGATATTTAACTCAAAATAAAAAGTTAATACACAGAAGAAACTATCTTTAGACAAATAGAAGAGTTTATTAATGTATATCCAGATATGAATAAATAAGTATGAGCCTTAGAAAGAGATTATTAATAGCTCTAACCATAAGTAAATTACTTTCATTGAAGAGTGATAATCTTGGCGACTACTCTAGCTGAGGTAAATTTGTCTAAAGATAACATAAAATTTCAAATGATTTCCTCACTAAACTGATTTATGAGACAAACGGTATTGGGTTCGAGTCACGGAGTAAACATCAACTCTGGGATGCAGGTATATCCAGCTGACGAGTCCCAAATAGAACAAAACGTGCATCAAACTGGATTCCACAGCTAGCTACTATCCATCTCTCCATATAATGCTTGTAAATTAAGGCAATACTGAGGTAATCCCTAACAGGGTGGAAATATACCAATAAGAGACTGATCAATTACAGTTCTAAACATCAATGGGAAGATTCGAACAAACAATACGTAATGAATATCAATGCCTATGGTTGTTGTTTTTTTAAATCAATTTACAGGGTGGTGGTGGAATTGATTGTTACTTTCAAATTAATCGTGTTCGTTGTAAAGGTTTTCTTCAATTATCACCACTTGTGAATATTCAAAAAATTATTGGAATGAATGAAGATGGAACAATTACTTTATATGACAAATATACAATGGAAGAAAATTCACGTTTTTATCCGGAAGTTATTAAATGTACGTCAATGTATTATTTAAAAGTATATATCTTAGTAAAACAAACAATTTGGAGGTTAAATATTTTTTTTAATTACAAACCTCGTATCCAAATCATCTTTTTCTCAGAGAAGGATAGTGGCTAGCGGTGGAATCCAGGATGCGCGTTTCGTTCTAGCCACTATCCATCTTTGCTTATAATGCTCGTCAATTAAGATAATATCGAGGCAATACACACAATACGCATATATGCCAATCAGAGACTGACCAGTTGCAGCACTAAACATCGATGGGAAGATTCAAGCAAATAATACTAAGTTAATTTAAACTTCACCTCATTGCAAAAGCAAATAGCTATCAGGACTCAATAGCTGAGTGGATAACATGATGGAGTTTGAAGCGATATTTCTATTCAAACAGTGACAATAATGTTTTAAGCAGAAACGGACAGTAGCTAGCATTAGAATGTAGAACGCATGATTCGTCCTATTTAGAAATCACCAGCTGGATAAACCAGCATTTCATAGTTGATGTTCATTTCCAGACATGAATCTAGTGTTGTTCGCTTCAAATATCATCATTTTACCCACTTGAGTATTAGGATATAAATCAGTTCAAGAACTATTAGCATTTAGTTCTTGACATTTTTGTGCATAAATATGGTTATCAGTGTCTACACATGAATTACATTGTATTTAGATCGCAAAAATGTTCATTTTATTACTTACTTACCTACTTACTTAGTTACTTACGTACTTACATACTTACGCCTGTTACCCTCAATGGAGCATAGGCCGCCGAACAGCATTCTCCAACCCACTCTGTCATCGGCCTTCCTTTCTAGTTCTATCTAATTTTTGTTCATTCTTCTCATACCTGTCTCCATTTCTCGGTGTAATGTGTTCTTTGGTCTCCCTTTTTCCCTTTGGCCCTCAGAATTCTATGATAATGCTTGTCTTGTGACGCAGTTGGGTGAGTTCCTCAATATGTATCCTATCCACTTCCAGCGCTTCTTCTTGATTTCTTCCTCCGCTGGAATCTAGTTCGTTCTCTACTGCAGTAGGTTGTTGCTGATAGTGTCTGTCCAACGGACCCGAAGTATCTTGCGTAGACAACTGTTAATAAACACCTGTGTCTTCTAAGTGATGACTTTCGTAGTTCTCCATGTTTACTCCCTACACAATAGTACTGTCTTGACATTCGTATTGAAAATTCTGATCTTGGTGTTGGTTGACAATTGTTTTGAGTTCCAGATGTTCTTCAGTTGTAAATATGCTGCTCTTGCTTTGCCAATCCGCACATTCACATCTGCATCAGAGCCAACGTGTTCATCGATGATGATGCCCAGATATGTAAAAATTTTCATATCCTCCAAAGCTTCTCCGTCAAGTGTAATTCCATTGGTGCATTCTGTATTGTATCGGAGATTCTTGCTTTACCCTTTGTTTATATTGAGACCTACTGCTGCTGAGGCCTCTGCTACATTGGTCGTCTTCTCCTGCATTTGTTGTTGCGTGTATGATAGAAGAGCCAGATGATCTGCGAAGTCTAAATCGTCCAGCTGCATCCTAGCTGTCCATTGTATCCCGTGCTTCCCTCCAGATGCTGACATCTTCATGATCCAGTCGACCATCAGAAGAAAGAGAAAGGGTGAGAGTAAGTAACCTTGCCTGACACCGGTCTTTACCTCGAATAAGTCGGTGAGTTGTCCTCCATGAACGGTTTAGCAGTTTAATCCATCACAGGAATTCCATATGATGTTCATTTATTAGTTATTGTCTTATCTCCTAACGATTTTATGTTAATCATGAAACTTATTCAAAAATGTAAGTAACTCCTATTCTGTGACAAAAGATGACGTTATACATCTCTTGAACTCAAAAGAAATCCTAATGCCAAAGGAGGTTTTTTTTGAAAAACTTTCTTGATTTCACTCATTCAGAAATGATCATTTTAGGTGAATAGAAGCTAATGATATGGAGTTCTGAGATTAAGTTTATGTTACAATGAATTTAACAGTAGGGTATATCTATGGCCTTAAAGAAGTAATTCACGTAATATCACAGAAGTATTACGACTGACCCATTTGATTAACAACATATGTTCTGTTGCATTGAGATATGATATTAGCTTTGACTATGTAATCAATCTGTTGGGATGATCCTGCAAATTACTGGCAATAGACATGACAAGATCAGGAAACATTAAGAAGCATTTTATCCAATCAGCGTTTGATTAGAAGTTTCGCTAGAAATATCGTAAAAATGAAAAGTCACATGTAGAGGTTCTGATTGACTGATTACTACACTGCTACTATGTTTAGTAGTATTCTAGAATTTTCAGTAATACCCAAGGACTTCTAAAATACTATAAAAACCCTATATTTTCTGTACATGAATAAACCTTTGGAGTAAAGTGCTTCCCTCATATTTTGTGCCTTTTCTCTCGTGTTCAAGTCGCTGTGTAGTTCTAGCTTAGGGGTTACAAGACTAGCTTAGGATCCAAATATAGCGTACAATCAACAAGACGTATCACAATCAGTATAAATAGCTATCCAAATGATGATTATAATAACTGAATAAAGTAATCTATCTTAATATATTCTGTTATTGATTTTTTTAATAGATGGTTTCTCTAGTCCACAAACTAAATTGAATAGTTCATGTTTAACAAATAGAACAGTGAACCTAAATCCTCAACCAATCATTTCAAATTCACTATTAGATAATGATAATGGAGAAGATGAAGAGAATAAGAAGAATCTACAGAAAGAATCTAAGATTACATCCACAAGACAACAACAACAACAACAGATGTTAGAATCAATACAATCTCATAATCAAACCGATATGGACACAACTCAAAGTGTATTGGTTGATGATACAAACTCTAATGGAAATGATTTGAATAAGATACAAAGTTTAGATAACTCAAATGAAAATCAGACTATGAAAGGTAAGATTAGAAAGTTCATTACTCTTTTCTCTTCCCATTTTAATATAATTTAAGTTACAAAGCAAAAAAAAGAGTGTTAAGCATTTCTAGAGTTCACTTCCAGAAGGTTAGTTGTTACATTTGAAAAGAGAGTCAGTGGATAGTTAAGTTCTTGTCACTTTACTCAATACAAAACAGATAACTTATAAACTATTTATAGTGAGTAAACTAACCATCTGATTTCTGTTATCTTCTTATGCCCTGGTAATTATCATGTGATTGATTCGCCAATTAGAACACTAATTTATATGACCTTGGCACTTTGCCAAAACCAATGACGTATTCACCAATACGAGAAGCCTTAAGTCAACTCTGAGTCCTTATTGATTCTGCTTGCCTAACCCTAGCCGTTTAAGTCCAGAACACGATCTCAGCTTCTAATGTATAAATCCTACATTTCAGACATACTTGGTTTATTTACAAGTAAGTTGAACTTCATCATACCATAAATTAAAAAACAACAGTCATACAAGATCAAGCCGTAAAGTGGCTGTAATTGTGACGGACTGTAATGATTAATTGGCTATAACTTAAGAATAGTAAATCGTATAATAATAGTCGACAGGTTGAAATCAAGCTTATAATAAGAAAAATAAAATTTATATAGTCCAGTTGCTTAATAGTTATACAATAATTCCTAGAAGTTACCATTCAATTATTCTTCGTTAGGATATAATTTTTCTGGTTAGCGTTTTTTTAGCGAGCTGGTTTTCTACAGGATGGGATCGCTAACCCCATGCCCAACCCTCCTCCTTTACCCGGGCTTTGGACCAGCAGTAGCCCCCGGAGGAGCTACAGGCGGATTTGTTAGGATATAACAACTTCGATATTTACCATATGAAGCTGAATTACCAAGCAACTAGTCAGATATTAGACCGGATATTATGTTACCTCGTTCGACCACTCCTTTCGATAGTAAAAAGGCACTATTAATTGTACTCAAAGTTAAGCCATAACACAATAAGTTAACTTTGATTAACTCTGGTTTATGATCTACTCTCTTTATACGCGCTGACTATAAACTAATCTTCATAAATCTTATGACTAGACGCTTGAGTCAGTTTCCTAAGCTCTTTTAGTAATCCTAGTCTAATTCTACATGAAAACCTAAACATGAGAAAAAAGACGCGAAATCTGTAAAGAACGCTTTACTCCAATATAAGTTTATGTACAGAAAATCAGGGAATTTACAGCCTAGGGCTTCTAGAAAGTTCTGGAGCCCTACTAAACATAGTAGCAGGATAGGTAATCATGCAATCAGAAGTGTGACACGTGACTTCTCGCATTCTAGATGTTCCTGAGAAACTTCTATTCAATACTGATTTGGTAAAATGTTGCCCAGCGTTTTCATGGCCGATATTAGCTTTTTCTGAGGAACATTCTGGGTCTCCGCAACAAATCTAATAAGTGTATAACTATTATTCAGGAATTTACTTATTTGTTAATTCACATAAAGTTACTCGGTAACCCTACATATAACTAGAATAGACACCATAGTAATGGTAGTGTAGAATAATATCTCTCGCAAATCCAAAACGTTTTGCTTTCAGTTTTACTGTTTTTCAAGTGAGATTCCTGTTATGACGAATCCTTAAATAATAAGTGTTCCAGCCAGTATAATCCAACTAGCAGACAATGATGTGCTAACAGATTCACCACGTTAAAGTAATTAATCATAATGAGAGTAAATTTCTTTATCTTAGAATACATGTAACCCACCAAATCAGTCATACAATAAGAATTTTCATTAACTGTTAAGCTGAAACACGATGACAGTATAAATTTAAGAAAATTCATAGGAACCTAGCATTTGTTTCGCAGCACTGAACTCTTTAAATGAACTATACGGTTTCTTATTTGTTCGATTAATATTTTTAGCTATGATTTAGAGATCAAATTACTGGATTTCTGACTAACAAGTTATGATATAAAAGCTTATTCAGTTTGCTTAAGTTCACTTACTTACTTACGCCTGTTTCCCCTCATGGAGAAGTATAGGCCTACCACCAGCATTCTCCATCCAACCATGTCCTGGGCAATCCTTCCAGTTGTTATTCATCCTTTTCATATCTGTTTCTATTTCCCAGCTTAATGTGTTCTTTGGCCTTCCTCTTTTCTGCTTCCCTTCCGGATTCCAAGTTACGGTTTGCCTCGTGATGCAGTTTGGTGATTTCCGTAATATATGTACTATCCACTTCTATCATATTTTCCTAATTTCCTCTTCAGCTGGAAGTTGGTTTATCCTTTCCCATAAAAGGCTGTTGCTGATGGTATCCGGCCAGTAAATGCTGAGTATTTTGCGTAGACAACTGTTTATAAATACTTGTACCTTCTTGACGATGGATGTAGTAGTTCTCCAAATTTCAGCTCCGTACAGTAGGATTGTCTTGATGTTTACTTGAGTCTTATTTCCTTTTTTAATGCGAAAGGGTGTTTCAGGCGAGACTATAATTTATGGACGAACTAATCAAGTATAAGATAATAGGTCATGGATTTTGGCGCAAAATTCATTCATCCATTTGGATAAATAGTGTTTTGGCCTTATTGCTCATGTCAGTCCGTGATGAAAACCATAAATCTAATTCCTATTCTTAACCATCAAATATAAATCATAATTGTAATTCCTCACATTGCTTTATAACCCTAATTTAGTTAAAGTTAGTAAGTGGACATCCTGAAGATCTCTGTGGCGTCGCTCGAACGTCGTTCATACATTATAGTCTTACCGTATTTCATGTACAACAAATTCATTTTTTGAATAATCACTTTTTATTTGTAAAACAACTTTTAGTATGATAATTTCTATTCACTTCTTATAGTAACATTGTTTTAAAAAAAGATCCGAATAATCTCGTTGTACAAGTTAGTAGCCATTTCGGATTCTTATTCAATAATATGTTGGTTGTATAAAGCAAGAGGTACTGGACTTGAGTCCCTTGGTGAAACTTAATATTAGGATCCTAGTATATCCAACTGAAAAGTTCTAAATAGAATGGAATGTGTATTCTGGGTTCCACTGTTAGCTACAACGCACCTGTTTTATTCAACTTTTGCTTTTTATCAACATAGTGTTTATTTTCATAGTTGAAATCATGAATCAATTGAAGCTAGATCACCATGGAAAACCTGGAAGCACTGGACGCCCGTTTCGTCCTATTGTGGGACTCCTCAGCAGTGCGTATCCATGATTTATTTCACTGAGCTTTAATGAAAAAGTTTGTTTTTTTTTCTAATTCCTAGAATCCAGTTGGAAATTATCTATTTATACAGAGAAATCCGCACAAAACTGTGAAATCATCTTATTTGTCTACGGCATAGATGGTAATTCAGGTCCAATATTAATTGGTAGATCAAATGATGACAAAGGATTATTTCAAGCAAATAGGATTGATAATTTCATGGTAAGTAAGAAATGATTTATGTCATGAATTTGTTAAATCTATCATTTTGACAACGGTAATGATTCATTGCTAATTATGAGTTTTCAGTAAACTTATAGTCTAAGAGTCTATTTTTAAACGATTAGTTGTTTCTTATAGTTTAGTTCATGAGTCAATTAAAGCTAGACCGTCATAGGAAACTTGAAAGCATCGGATGGCTGTTTCGTCCTAGTGTAGGACTCCTCAGCAGTGTGCATCCACTATCCCGCCCGCAAGATACGAACCCAGGACCTATCGATCTAACGAGCGAACGCCTAACCTCTAGACCAATGATACTTTATTTATTTAGACACATAAATATTGGTACAAAAATGCACCAGATACATATGCGCCGCACAAATCTCATTCGATTTGTGTGAGGGCTGTGATACTGCCCAGGTGCCCAAACCGAAGCAGGTGGTTTACTTAGGGGGCCACACTCGGAGCCTTTGAGTTGAAGGCCTGATCCACAAGGCAGTGGAGCATCATGAGCAGATGCTCTCCCATGGTAGCCGGTGACCAACGGTTGATTCATACGCCATTTGTTCCCTCGAGATAATGGAGACCATGTGCACCATTGGTTTTAAATCACGGTTTTCCAACTCCCCTAGGTGAACTTTCCGTGTCCACCAACCCGGTTAAAGCGCCGGATATTCGCTTTTCGCCCTCTCAATTTCGTAAACAACAGTAATATCACGAGGAGGTAGGCAGTGAGTAGGACTTCCCTGTCAGAGGCTATATACGCGTGGCCATGTGAGAGTATTTGGAGAGGGAGAGCGGACTCCGCCTACTCTCAGCCGTACCAGGGCATTTGGGGGCCAATAATACGGCGTCTAATGGTGTTCATGTCTAACTTCAACCAATCCACGAAACGACCGTCCAGTGTTTCCAAGTTTTCCATGGTTGTCTAGCTTTAATTGACTGATGAACTCAACCATAAAATTACTAAAATCTCCACAAAACCTCTCAATCTGATTGGTTGTTTTGTTATATTTTTGACCAAATATTCGGTTGAATGTAGATGACTGACAAATTGTCTGTTCAAATATTGAGTGTAACAAAATACTCATTCCAGTTAATTGGTTTAACGAATGTCTCGTAAATTTCTATTCTAAAGGTTATTTTCAATGTTAATGTAATAACTTGAACAAGATATACATATCACAGTCGAACAATGTCTACGATAAGCAGCCTTTGAAGATGACAGATCTAATGAAAGAGTGAAACCTGGTGTAGCGAACAGAACACTAATTGAGGACAATCGAATGTATTTAGACACAAATTACAGACTATCTCACTAAATTATGATAACCATACAGCAAACAGTTAATTTGCATAATAACAATCAATTATCTCAATCTTAACTGTTCCTTCTATAAATATCAGTCACTCGTCTTCTCTTATTCCATTGTTCATGCATTTTTCTACCAATTGCGCTTCATTTCAGTTCTTTCCTTATCGATCTTCTGCCAAAATACATTCTATGTCTGACCATCACCATATACTACTTATATGGATATAAGTAGACCACACTACACTGGTATTTATTTCATGATAATGAAAGATTAGGTTCAGATAAGAGATCCCAAAGATATTTGTCAGTTTAACATCTATCTATACCTTAGAAACCAAGTTAATAATAATGAAACTATTAATTATTATTCATAAAAATCTACTTTTTAACTACCCTAATTGTTGGCAAATATCCTTTCATTTTGTATTTGGCACTTGGTACAAACCTTATTATATCAAGTTTTTATTTACCTAATAAATAAATTTACCCAAATGAATAATTGATTAATTTGAAGTTAGACATTAACACCGTTGGATGCCGGCTCAGTGGTCTATCGGTTAAGTGCTCTGGCGCGAGACTGGTAGGTCATGGGTTCGAATCTCGCGAGTGTGGGTTCGTGGATGCGCACTATTGAGGAGTCCCATAACAGGACGAAACGGCCGTCCAGTGCTTCCAGGTTTTCGATGGTGGTCTAGCTTCAAATGACTCATGATTTCAACTATGAAAATTGATTAATTGTTAAGTAATGTTATTGTTTTAATTAATCAATACGAAAGGGCGGTTAATATAAATTGAAAATAACAATTTTGATCAATTGTTATATCGAGTGAGTGTGTAAGTGTCCTGTTTAATATATGAGTGATAAGACCGCCTATCAGAGAGCAATCGATTTATTGATCGCCCAATGATACACAAAAGCCGTATAAGCATTCTTGAATGCTTATCAGTTCTGCTTTCTGCCTAGCCCAACCAGTGAAGTCCAGAACACCAATAACAGCCTCTGCAATATCAATCATTATTCACAAACATACTGGGTTTATATACCAAACAAACTGACCACATCGTACCATAAAATAGAAAATAACATTTGTACAATATTTGACCAAATGTGACTGTGAATGTGGGAGGCAGTAATTAATGGACTGGGAATAACTCAGGAATGGTAAATCGTATGATAATAGTCTATGGGTCAAAATAAAGCTTGTAATAAGAGGGACACGAATATGAATAGTTAAGTTACATAGCTAATATACAATAGGAAATATACATATCATATTGGTCTGTAAATAGTTCTCAAAGTTACCATTCATAAATCTCCACGGGATATAACACCGATGAATAAAAATATTAAACAAGTATACATTAAAAATTTCATATTAATTAGCTATAATGAACTAGGTGGTCATGAAAAAGACAAGTATTAATGATTCAATGATTTTCCTTACCAGTGTTGTATGTGAATTGATTTCTAAACTAGGAAAAATGATTCTGTGACCAGAACAAAATGTACTAAACTGGAAATCTTATAATTAAAAAAATTAGACGGAAATAAGAAATAATAAACAAAGATGGATAGTGGCTAGTAGTGGAATCTAGGACACGCGTTTCATCATATTTGGGACTCGTCAGCTAAATGTACTTGCATTGTAGAGTTGATGTTTACTCCGTGATTTGAATCCAGTACCGTTCACTTCAAATGCTAGCCACTATCCATGTTTACTTATGATACTTGAGAATTAGGGCAATATCGAGGCAATCTCCACAGGATGTACATATATCAATAAGAGACTGACCAATTTCAGTCCTAAACAGCAATGGGAAGATTCAAACAAATAATACCAAGTGAATTTAAACGTCACCCCATTGCACAAGCAAGTGGTTATCAGAACTCAGTAGCTGAGTAGATAACGCGATGGCGTTGAAGCGAACGGTACTGGGTTCGAGCTCCGTAGTGAACATCAACTCTGAGATGCTGGTACATCCAGCTGACGAGTCCCAAATAGGATGAAACGCGTCCTGGATTCCACTGCTAGCCACTATCCATTCTTGCTTATAACATACATATATGTTTATCAAAAAAATAAATGACTTGTAATAGAACACATAAGTAAAATTTGTTTTATACAAGGAACAATTGGTCAAATAAAAATTAAATGTTTGTGATTATTGATTTATTTGACTGCGATGATTGAACAAAACTAAATCTTCAAAGAATTAGAAACTAACTTTCAGTATAAAAAGTATCAGGAAATAGAATTGCTGGAAGAAATAATTAACCAAGCTAATATGAATTAACGATTTATTCGAGCTGCTGTCTGCACTTCTCGGCTTGAAATTGTCAACTTCTTGTTGTAGTGAGATAGTCGGATGGCTTACACAGCAATTCGCTCAAAGATATCGTTCGCAAGTGAGTTCATGATCGACATTGCCTTCGATGAGATACAAGTGTCAGGATGAACTTGACGAAGAACTTTATAGATGTAAATAGTATAACTCTTTTTCCTCCTCCTCTTCTTCTTCTTATCAACCTTCGTCAGCTTAACCTTCGAGGCTTTCTTCGCATCCTTACTAGATACAACTTTAGGGGGTATCACTTTGTAGACGAATGCGTAGTGTATGTGTTGGTTGTTTTTTCTAGACAAATTGGTATATGATAATCTGACAAGTTATTGATGTGCCACATATACTACCCTATCATTGTACTTACTTATTCGTTGATTGTCGATTATTGGCTGATACATGTACTCTTCAAGTGAATCATGTGTTCTGGATTTGAGTTGATATTGATGCCTACTAGAATAGTGATAGCTAGGAATCTACTAATGAGTGAATGAATCAGATACTCAAATAAACTGTTCACTGTTCGTCTTAGACAATTTAGTGTCTCATTAGTGTAAAGGAGAAATACGAGTGTTATTTCATAGTGATAAACTTAAGATAATCATGGAGATTACTAAATGACTAATAAAACTACTATTATAAATGTTGTATCAAAATAACGTATTTCATAAGATAAAATTATAATCTCTCCTTCAAACAAAGGCTATTCTTTATCTTGACCACCTTAGTATCTTCATAAGAGCAGACAGCGGTTGAAGTTCAACCAGGCATATATACATCGCTTAACATAAACAGATAATGTCATGAATGAACCCTGATATAATCACAAATTTGATTCGTAGTATACTAGAAGTACAGAAAACTTATACATTCGAAGTAATATTCAGGTTATAGATCGTACACATGGTAAGTGTGGATTAAAATTAATTCTTTAACTAATTTGAAAGCTGGGTGTTGGGGATGTCAAATCCCCTGAACTTACTTGGTAAATGACTTAATTTTGTAATTTTATTTTGAAAATTTGAATTTCTTTGTTTTCGCACCAAAGGCGCTCTTCAAGTCGTATTTCCCACTTGTAAAATATCTTAAATGCTATTGGCCTTTTGTATCTTTGAGTGTGCTATTTTGTAATGCTACCCAGGGACATTTTATTGCTGTATATATACGTTTGAGTTTTTCCCCTTATGATTTGCTTGCACTCGGCTGCTTACGGAATATATATTCCCCTACTTCGTCTTGGACTTCTTCCTCTAGTTAGCGGGGCCTGGGACAACGGATTAGATTAGCCTATCGTGTCACTGTGCCATTGACCTTCGTTCGTTTACCTAGAGATCGAATTAGCTCAAGCATATCACTGGGATCAATTAAAGTCTCATTTTAGAAAGAAACCATCTACAATTCTACCAATTACTTGTTTCATAACTTAGTAAATCAAAAAAATTACAATATAATATCATGTATTTATTTTGATAGATTTTACTCGGAAATATCGGTCCAATTTACAAGATACGTCTAGAAGTGAATCAAATAAATCCAGATCATGATAGTGAATGGGAAGTTGACAAAGTGAGTAATAATGATGAAAATAACACTACAATTTTACTTATATTTATAGCCATTCTCTGATTAATGTGACTCGGTAGAGGAATACAAACACTAGGTTTCGATTGATATCATGAATGGAGGAATGCTAAACTACCAGTGAAAACCTGGAAGCACTGAACGGCCTTTTCGTCATAGTATGGGACGGTCGCTCAGTATCGTGGATTGGTTGAACTTAGACATTAGCACCGTTGAACACTGTATCAGTGGTCTACAGGCTAGGCGTTCGAGCGCGAGACCGAAGGTCCTAGATTCTAGTCCCGCGTGAGGGATCGCATATGCACACTGCTGAGGAGTCTCATATTGGGATGAAACGGCCACCCAGCACTTCCAAGTTCTCAATGGTGCTCTAACATTGATTCATTAATGATATCAATCTAAACTCAGCAATCTCCACAACTCAATACTGACAAACACTAGGCTTAAAGTGGTGATTATTTTGTAAAAGTTTGAAATAAGAAATAACATCTTGTCTAAAATTTGATCAACCTAGTGCTTAAGTCACCGATTCACTGAATTATAGTTAAAGAGATAATAAGAAAAACCATTGAAATTACGAACCGTTCAGAGCTATTGCCACAATTCCCCAAGGTCTATAATTTCCATTAGACAATACGAAGTTGTTGTAACAGTTTATGTTAACATAGTACAGATCAAACGATCAACAAGCATAAGATGCGAGATGTGAGTTGACGAATAAACTAGCTGACGAGAAAACAAGATAGTGAGTACAAATATGAATGTAAATTAATTAACAGAATTCAACAAGCCTATATATATATAAAGACATACGAATGGGTCATCAATCGTTTTAAACAAATAAGATAAGTATATGCGTGGGCTATAACATGTGATCAATCCTACATATTCATACAAGCATGGGGATAAAATACATAGAAATATCGCTAAATTATTGCTGACCAAAATGTGACTGTTTGTTTGTTAAGTAAGCTAATCAAAGAGCAGAATAGATTTAAACATATACAAATTCAGGAGGTAGTAAGAAAGGTATACTACAAAGCATTCGAACTTCGACGAATCCTTGGAAAGAATGGAAACTATCGATGAAATCATTACTAAACTTTCTATTCCATATTAGTTGACTAGATCATACTAATCGATCTCATCGTAAAATCACAAAATTGTATGATCTTACATGCTATTTGATATCTGAAAGTTATAAACAATCTGTTAGACATAGATTGTATATGACATGTTCAGTTCCGTTTGGATTATTGTCTAATTTGTAAAACATCTGAATATCTCTCAATAGAATGGAAATAAAAGTTTTCTTGGCAAGACTATAATTGATGGACAAATCAATCAGATATAAGATAATAAGTCATAGATTACATCCATTTGGATAAATAGCGTTTTGGCTTTATAGCTGATGTCAGTTCGTGATGAAAACCATAAATCTAATTCCTATCCTTAACCATCAACTGTATATCATAGTTGTAATTCATCACATTGCTCTATAACCCTCATTTAGTTATAGTAAGTAAGTGGACATTCTGAAGATCGCTGTGGGGTCGCTCAAAGGTCATTCATACATTATATTCTCCCCGTTTTCGTCCTTAAACTAATTGTGTATTTTATGTCATGTTGTTAATGGTCTCATACTTAATCCATCTAAATGTCAAGCTGTTAACTTTAGCCTAAGACATGAACTGCACCTAAACACCATGTTGCGATCTCATAATGCTTGTTCCATTAGAGACTCTTTGATAAACACAGTGTCGAAGGTCAATTATCTTAGTGTTACCTTTTCCTCTGATCTCTTTTGGTCTTCTCATGTTTTGCTGTTATCAAAGAAAGTTTTCCGTCTGACTTACTACATAACGAGGCTGCGTGCCTTTGAGATTACACGACATTTTCTCTTACAATTTGTCAACTCCTGTATATTACCTATTATTTTTTACTATTCTCCATTATTCTTTTCCGGGCTTTTGAGAAAAAACTTTGCTGTATTGTGGAGAGTGCTGAAGGCAATTTGCGAGGTGTGTGGTGAATCTTTTGAAGTCATTATTAATATGTATGTGGATAGGTATTTGAAGTACTGCAAACTTCTTTCTCCTTGTATATCTTCTGCTAGAACGAGACGTCAATACATTAAAACCTATACACACAAGCAAAGGTACAAAAGTTCTATGATACCTTACCTAGTAAATATACTCTGTGACGAACAGTTAATTAGAGTTAACCTAATCAATAACCTGTATTCTTGAACGTGTCTCTAATTTGAAAAGTTGAACAGATTCAGACCTTTTTCTTTACCTTTTTTGTTTCTTGTAAAATAAACTTGTTGAAATAACTCGTTCTGAGAATTTTATATTGTATCAAAATATAATATTGAATAAAGCTATTAATAATAATAATAATGATAGTTCAGATCGTGAATCAATTGAAGCTGGACCACCATGGAAAACTTGGAAGCATTGGACGGCCGTTTCATCCTATTAACACCATTAGACGCCGGATCAGTGGTCAAGTGGTTAAGCGCTCACCCATGAAACTGATAGGTCCTGGGTTTTAATCTCGCGAGGCGGAACCATGGATGCCCATTGCTGAGGAGTCCCACAATAGGGCATCCAGTGCTTCCACGTTTTTCATGGTGGTCTACCTTCAATTGATTCATGATCTCAACTATTAAAATTACTACAATATCCACAAAACCCCTTCAAATAATAATAATAATACTAATAATAAATTCATTTAGTATTGTTTGTTTGAATCTTCCCATCAATGTGTTAGGACTGCAACTGATCAGTCTCTAATTGGCATATGTGTATACTGTACGTATTTTCCCAGAGTGAATGTCAACTCTGAAATGTAGGTACATCCAGCTGACGAGTCCCAAATAGGACGAAACGCGCGTCAAACTGGATTCCACTGCTAACCACTATCCATCTTTGCTTACAATACTAATAATAATTTCATATTAATAAACATTATTAAAACATTGTTTGTTTATCCTTTACCCATCTTACATACTATATATACATACAATATATTAAGTTGATATTAGAAAATATCAAAACAACCAAACAGTTAATATTCAATTTTATTGGTCGACCATTTGGATTATATAACAATTTTTATTGTTTATCTCGAGAACAAATAATGAAGAAGAAACAATCAGAAGGAGAACAAGAAGGACAAGAAGGAGAAGAAGGACAAGAACAAGAAGGAGAAAGAGAAGAATTCAATTTATGCCTTTTAAATTATCGTATCCAATTAGAGTTTAATTATAATATCATTAAAACAAATGATCAATTAAATCTATCATTAGAACCATATATTTGTTTAATTGGACAATATGGTGATAGTGGTCGTAGATTATTAGGTCATATTACTAATGATAAACAATTTATTATAAATGAGAAAAGAAATATACTGGTAAGTTTTTTAGTGAATAGTTTACAAGCATTTAAAAAATATATTTTTTATATAGTCGAGATCATGAATTAATTGAAGCTAGACCACCATGGAAAACCTGGAAGCACTGAACGGCCGTTTCGTCCTATAGTGGGAGTCCTCAGCAAGATTCGAACCCAGGACCTATCGATCTTGTGTACGAGTGCTTAACCTCTAGACCACTGAGCCGGCATCAAATGGCCGTCTAGTGCTTCCAGGTTTTCGATGGTAGACTAGCTTCAATTGACTCATGGTTTCAACTATATAAAATTACTAAAAAAATATTTGTTTAAAATGATTTCCTTTCTTCTTTTTTTGAGTTTTTAATCGTTGAATTCATGAGTTGAATTGATCTAGATCATTATGGAAGTATTGGATGGTTGTTTCATCTTAGTATGGGACTCCTTAGTCAATGCTTCCAGGTCTTAAATAGTGAATTAGCTTTATTTGATTTATTAATTCAACTATGATTTCAACTTAAAAATAAGTTAAGCGACATTTTCAGTCTTAGAAAGACTAGATTTTCACAATTAAATTTTATGTAATGTAAAGTATAAGCTGAAGGTACTAATTTACTGTTATTGACCTTATCAATCAAGTTAAATTTTCTTCTTTCTTCTTCGTTTCATCCTACTTTATGGCAGTGAAACATGGCCGATAAGAGTAGAGGATATTCGTAGGCTACTAGTATTCGATCATAGGTGTCTTCGAAGCATTGCTCGTATATCCTGGGACCACCGAGTAAGTAATGAAGATGTTAGGAAACGGTTACTAGGTAAGGATGGCATATCGACTGATGAAGTAGTGAAACTTCATCAGTTGAGATGGCTGGTACACGTGTTACGTATGCCCAACCACCAACTGCCCCGACGTACAATGTTTTATGGTGCAGGAGTAGGTTGAAAGAAAGCTAGGAGCGGCCAGACCAAAAGGTGGCACAAATCCATGAAGTCACTGACAAGTGGACTGGGCCATGCTGGTAGGTAAGTGTAGACTACCTGGTTGGTATTCGCGAGATGATAGCAATCAAGGGTTAGAGACCTTGAATGACATGGCTTCAAATGGTTTGCAATGGCGAAGGTGCATCCACTCTTTGTGTTCTATCAAATTCTAATCTGAATTCCTCATGTCTCTATCTTTTTTCTCTTTCCAAATTTATTTCACTGGATTATATTCCTTCAATAACATCTTCAAACCCTAATCTTTCACATAATGCTTATACTCTTACTACTTCTACCACTATGAGGTTTAAATCGACAACTACATCTCTGTGGTAATGTGGTGTGGTAACTCGAACTGGTGTATGTACGTACGGAGTTCTACGTTGTGACTGACTGACTGACTGACTAAATTTTCTTCTGGAACCAATTTATTTAGATCTAAATCGTAATGATTAAGATCTCTTGACTCTACCTAGTAACAAATAATGAAGATCTTATAAAATATGAATAGATTTTTGCTAGCAGAAAATCTATAGCTCTCTAAATTGTTAAAGTAAATTGTTATGACTTTATAAAAGAATAAGCCCTATGCCAATTTGTTGTGGTCTTATGTCCTGCTTTTTATCACGTGAATTAACACTGTGCCAAATCAATGACGTTCAACTAGTATGAGCAGTCTAGCGTCATTATTGGTCCTTTGTCCGTCTAGCCCTTCCAATTGGGTCCAGAACACCAATTACAGCTTCTGCTATGCGAATCATTTATGTCAAAGATACTCAGTTTATATACCAGACAGACAGACCTCAGAACACCATAAAATAGAAAATAATATTTGTACAAGATCAAGCCGAATGTGGCTGTGGGCGTGGGATACAATAATCAATAAACTGAGTATAATTTAAGAACAGTAAATCGTATAATAATAATCCATAGGTCAAAATGAAGCTTATAATAAGATGAATATATATAGATTAAATCTAATCACTGAATAGTTATACAATAAGAATATATATAGAATAATAGTCCCTTAATAAGTCCCGGAAGTTACCTATACTTATGTCTTCGCTAGGATATAACATAAATAATCAAATGTTATAAATTGTAAACAATTTTCAGGAGTTCAACAATACTTATACTGTTAAGTTGCCCTTCAATTCTCTCTATTGTCTATAGAAATTCACGATTATGTATATCGTTGTAAATAAAGTATCCTTTTTTTACATCTTATTGAATTCACTTTCAACACTGATGTTAATAACCAGTGTTAAGTCTTTAGCTGTACGATCAAACTAATATGACGTATACACCAGTATGAAGAGCCTAGAGTCTCGATTGGACCTATTCCCCACTTAGCCCGGCCTGTCAAGTCCAGAACACCAATCTCAGCCTCTACGATACGAATCATATATTTCTAAAATACTTGGTTTATATATAAACAACCCAGATCACAGCACACTATAAAATAGGAAATAACATTTGTACAAGATCAAACCAAAAATTGGCTGTGATTGTGAGGACTGTGACTAATCTACTGAGAATAACTTAAGCATAGTAAACCATATAACAGTAACCAATAGGTCAAATAAAAGTTTATAATGAAAGGAATATGAATATACATATAATATAGTCACTTATTAGTTGTACAATAAGAATATGTGTATAATATTAGTCCATAAGTAATTCCTAACGGTTACCATTCATTTATTCCCATCCGGATATAACAAATGAAACTAATTTTCTACATTGACCACGTTTACTGTTAAATAATGGAAACCAGTGATATAATACATGTATTAAGATGAGTTATAACATTGCAACATTGCAAAATTTGTCCAAACTGCATTCACTTTATTAGGTTGGTTAAAAGCTTACGATATCATATGTTGAATGAGTCTCGTCATTATATGTTGATTATTTTATTGAGTAGTTCCAAAATATTCCGCGGAAAATCAATTAGGGTCCCAAAAACTCTTAAAAACATTTCATCCAGTCACAGTCGAATAGAGGTTTCTTCGAAACATCTAGAAGAATGACACACCACGTGCCATGTATTTGATTGGATAACTGCACTCTTACCGCCATATTTATTATATTGCCAGAACTTTCTAGACGATCTAACTCACGTTATTTAGTATAAATACGCACAATTTTCTGAGCATACCTCAAACTTACAACAAAGCGTCTTTTTAACACTTCACCCCTTTTCTCTTGTGTCCAAGTTTCTGGGTAGATTTGATCTAGGGTTATTAGAAGCGACATTTTGTGCATTAATATAATATGTTGATGTTAAGTACCCAGTGCTGACTTAGTAATAAAAGCATCTGAGACTACTTTAGATAATTATTTTCATTTCCATAGCTAGATGATAGACATTTCTTTAAACATTTAATTGATAGGTAACACATGCATTTTACTCTTTGTATTACTTCTTTCTCACCAATAGGTACTTGATACATTGATTGAGTCAGCTTATCTTGGTGAGGTGACCAGCTGCTTTCTAGGTCCAGTTGATATTGAAGAACAATCGAAAGAGGAACGTACTGGTTTATTATGTACTAAAATTTTAATATGGGATACAAAGAAAGAGGTGATTTATGAGATCCCATCAGATACGTAAGTTTTAATTAATCATAAATAAGCTTATAGCCGAGTATAGTCAAGTTTTCACAAACAATGTGCCACTAAGTGGTACACTAAGCGGTGACTATAGACAGGTTTTACTTACGACTAAGAACAAATCTGGAGACCTAAGATTTTGTTTCGTTTCTATGACAAAACTAAACAATATGATATGTATATAACCTATATACCTTTACCTTACTTGTCTACTTATCTATTTGCAATTTAGTTATGTAATATCCTTGTTCAAAGAAACAAAATTTTATAATTATCCGTTTTCAGAGACCTTTTCTTTCTTTATTCTTAGTTGGCTACTTTTTCAAAGAAATGAACAAACACATGAAATTCACCTGGAAGTTGGTCGTAAGTTATGAACAATTTTATAAACCTACCATTAGTTCATTTATGAAGGAAAAAAGGAGAAGTTCTTTAAGCCGTCTTATGCGAATCTAGTACACCAATCAAATTCTTTTTCATTCTTGAAAACGAACTCATTTTGCTTAGTTTAAACCACTTGATTAAATTAGTATATCTATGCAACTCAGATACGCACTGCTGAGGAGTCCC